>NC_056625.2:249073895-249373895 GCF_002870075.4 Lactuca sativa
CGCCCAAGCTACGCTTAGCTAGACCCGAGTCGTAAGCCATGACGCATTATTACGCCCCGCGTAACCGAGTACGCCCCGCGTAACCGAGTACGCCCAGCGTACTTCGGAGGTACGCGCCGCGTACGAGGGTTTCCAGCCCTATAAATAGAAGGCATAAGCTCGAGTTTTTGCACACCATTCACCATTCCTCAGTCCTTCTCCCACACCTCTAAGCTCCAGAGACCATTCCCTCACCTCGGTTTCCGCACTCAAGCCCCGACGAAAGATTTACGCTGCAGAGATCCCCGAAGAGCCCGACGACGCAACTATTCGCGGTCGAAGTTCTGCTCAACCCTAGCCTCTCTCTTCAAACTTAACGAGTGAGTTCATACCCCTACTTTTCAATTCTTTTCACGTTTTAGGGGGGGGGGGGAATACAAGTACATTACAAATCAAAGTATCATTTTTATAATATCATTCTTATAGAGTTTTGATACAAAAATAACTTTATGTTTAAAGGGCTATTATATCACCAAGTTGTTATTACCAAATGGGAACATACTTTTGAGAAACTATAATGAGTGTAGTATTCAAGTGATTCATACATTTTACATATACATCTCGACAAATGAAATGTTTTCAAAAAAAGTAAAGTCTTTATTATCGTAAATCTGTTTATACCAAGTAATGTGAGACAGCTTCACGTACGTTCGAGTATGCATTATTAAGTCCTGTATTATATACCATAATCCCTTGTAGGGGGAGCGTGATACTTGTGTATAGATCTATACGGGATTGACAATCCCACACCTAAGCTGTTAGCTACAGCTAGGCCGGCAGGCTTGGGGTGACAAATGTCATAACAGTTCCAACGCCTGAAGAACGTTGTTACAGGCCATCAGTGTCAATAGCATGGTTATAAAACTCACATAAAAGTATAAAAACAAGTTTGATTTACGAGATTCATATATGCATTTCAGTTTTCCATTTTATCGTTAACACAAATTTTATCATTATTATTCAAGTATGGAAAACACAAACGCACTCCAACACGGGAAACTTTTCAAATCATTTATAGAAAATATTGGATTTTCTGAAAACCTCGTTCATCGATTTACTATTAAAAAGGACATACTTTTCAATGCAAAACACTTATGAACTCACCAACTTAATTGTTGACACTTTTTCGAAACCACTTGTATTTCTCAGGGAATCAGTAATACAGGTAACCACCAGCTTTTGGAGAAGGAAACACTAAGGATGTTTTATTATTGAACATTTATCATCTCATTGTAATATTCTTTTGCTAATATGTATAACGCAACAACATACGTTTTCATTATATATGTGATGGTTGTGTTACTTTCTTTACAATATTCAATGGTTGTGATACTACGTGAAGTCATCCACCCCCGAATGTTTCCGCCATTCTGGTTTGGGGGTGTGACATCTCTGCCCAACCTCGCCACAACAAATCGGGTTCCTGTACTTCCTCCCGTATAACATCTTAAAGGGAGTACGGTCGATACTCGTGTGGTAGCTATTATTGTAGGAGAACTATGCCAAGGGAAGGTAGGTATCCCAGCTACCACCGAAGTCTAAAACAAATGCCCGTAGCATATCCTCTAAAGTCTGGATGGTCTGCTCGCTCCGACTATCCTTCTATGGGTGAAAAGCGATACTAAAGTGTAGACGAGTACCCAAATCGTCATAGAATTTCTTCTAGAATCTAGAAGTGAACCGCACATCTCTGTCAGAAATCATGGAGACTGGCACTCCGTGTCGAGATACTACCTCTCGGATGTAGATATCGGCCAGCCTCTCGGCCGAAATGCTCTCCTGGATCGGTTTGAAAAGAGCACTCTTGGTCAATTGATCCATGATGACCCAAATCGAATCCACCCCTCGTGCAGTATTGGGAAGCTTGGTGATGAAATCCATAGTAATATATTCCCATTTCCACATAGGGATATCCAACGGCTGCGTCTTACCATGAGGCCTCTGGTGCTCGGCCTTGACCTTCCTGCAGGTAAGGCATCTCTCGGCGTACCAGGCTACATCTGTTGGATTAGGTGTCTAAGCCCATAACTATTATTGGTATGTATTCGACCCGAGAGTAGCATGGTTCATTTGGGTTGCATATCATCAGGACAATTTGTTAGGATGGACTTTTGAGAGAAGGTTATTTATGGTTTATTAATATATTATAAGTTATAATATATTAATATGAAATCATATGTTTTAATTAGTATTGATCAAGAATTAATTTGGAATTAATTTAGTGATCAAAAGATACTAATTAAATCTATGGGGACTAATTATGATAATTAGTTATATTTATATGTGTTGGGCTTGTGATACATGTTGGACCAAGTTTATGTATGGATACATAAAGAGTTAGGCCATATGGACCATGGATCATAAAACTCATGGGTATGGATTTGGGTTATATCCATGACCCTAGAAATCCCACATATAAATAGATACTTCATTGCCCAAAATCGTCACTTGTATCTTTTTAGAGTTCATGGTGTCTTTTGTGTGCATGGAATTCTCTCTCAAATTCATCCTTTGTCCATGGTGTGTTGTGATTCCATTTGAGGCTTCCACACTATTGGGGCTAAGCTCTTTAAGGCCAAATACACCAAGAATTCAAGCTCCATCAAAAGGTATGTCATGCTACCTAGTATATTATATTTTTTATGTTAAATACATGCTAGTTGTAAAATTAATACCTTGGAAACCATTTGCATGTATAATTAGTGAAAACATAGATCCAAGGTATTTAGGGTTGTATGTGCACCATAGGATGTTGTAGTATACCAAAACCCAACAATGCTATCAGAGTCATGGGTTGTTTTCAATTATACTTGATGCAAGTTGCTGAAAAAAAACTGAAAAAATCAAATTTTTTGCTGTCGGGACAGCAGACTCGGTGAGTCCAGTGATGGACTCGACGAGTCCATGAACAAATTCATCCAACTCGTCGAGTTGGTTCATGCACTCGACGAGTTGGACCCCCTGACAACTTATCTTCGAGTTTTTTGGCCTGTTTTGGATTAGAATCATTACCGCAAAGTGTTTTTGTTCATAAAATTTGTTTTTTTGATACTATGGTAATGTTTATTCTCATCCAAATAAAGGATAATAATCAAAGTTTCAAGTCTTATACATGTTTATATGATGCTTGAAAAATGTTGATTATGAATGTTCATGTTTATGAGTTTGTTTAGATTAATAGGAAAAATTATGAGATAGTTGTTTTCGATCCAAATTAATCTAAAAGTTGTTCATAATATGTGTTTTTGTAACTTGTCCTCAAGTTACATGAAAAGTCACATTTATGAATTTTAAAACTCATAAAATTTCCATAAGTTATGAAAAAAATGAAGAGTCATATTTTTTTTAATGCTTTTAAAGTCTTCCATAACTTGTCTACAAGTTATGGAACTTGAAGGGTTTTTTCCATTAAACCACTTTAAAATTCATAAGTTATGGAAACCATAAGTTTTTGAATTGTTCAAAACTTGTCCTCAAGTTTTGGAATTTGTAAAGTCAAACCCTATATACACTTTAATTCCAAACCCAATAATTTTAAAAGTTAAATTTCAAACTTTATGGACTTCATTAAATTAATCAAAGTGTCTAATTAAAAGAGTTAATAATTCCATAAAGACATGGTTTAAGTTTAATTAAATTAAGAGTATAGTTTAATTAATAGATTAAACCACCAAGTATTTTAAATGTTTAAAATACAGCCTTATACTATTATAATATTAATAGTTAATACTTATATATATATATATATATATATATATATATATATATATGTATAAGAACAAAGTCAGTCTTACCGTTAGTAGGCATCATTCACGAAGTTGGTCTATAAGGGGGGGGGGTATAAGGTTACTGCCTATAAAATAGCAGTTTAATGGGTGTCCACTCTCACCCACCGCTTCCTTGACTGGTGGAGAGTCGTTAGCCGAACGGGTTTGACAGGACTGTAATTCTCCCTTCATTAAAAGTATTAATGATAAATACTAAGTAACTAAACCTTTTATAAATACCGGATCTTAGTTACTTAGGAAAATGTGAATTTGGTGCTAACCCATGAAATTCACACTTTGTACCTTACCAAGTCGTTGGTGGAGCGTGTGTGGGTAACCGACACACTAACTTGGACTAGTAAGGATAACAAAGGGTGACTTAATGTTTATCATAGATCGGTGGAGCGCGTGTGGGTAACCGGCACATCGATTAAGTGATAATATTAAGGGTACCAAGTGAATTTGCATGGTTATTCACACCTTGTTTTGTGATCCTCGACATCCCAGTCACAAAATTTGAGAGGGCACAATCGAGATTTAAACATTGATGAGATTAAAAACACATTAATCTACTAAGATCGATTAGATCTTGAACAAGTACGTAAATATAAAACGGTAAGAACGCAATAATAAGAACAAGACAAGATAGAATCAAACGAGTCGAATGATTAAACAAAATCCTCAGAAGAGCTCGATTAAGAACATCAACTGTAGAGGATTAGAAGGTTACAAGAACGATTAAAGAAACCTGCAATGCTATCGTTAAGCTCTAGAAAAATTCTCTAAAATCGTTAACCTAATATGCATGCAAGCATTGACTTATATACAATACATAAAAGGCTCACGGTTGGACAGGCCCAAACCGGAGTGTACAAGACTAAACTAACGAGCCCAAAAGACGCAACATCAAAATAATCTTCAGCCCAACAAACATGCCATTGAAAAGTTCAATGAATCTCAAAAGATCTAGGAGTTTTAAATCCAATTAAAACCTAATAAATTATTTCATTTTTCATGGTGGAAATTGGTGAATCGTCATTCACCTACCTTCAAATATCTTATAGCTTGGATTATGGCATCCCTCTTCCAAGTTATAATGTAACAACGCAAATTTTCAAACAAATTTTTCATTTTAAAAATAAAGTATTTGCATTCAAAACAAGGCATAAATAATTTAAGTGTCATGTCAAATACAAACTGTCTAAATCCCAAGATCTTAAAAACATCCTTCAGTGTGTATCGATCATGCCGGCGCCTTCCCACGGTCCTCGCTAGTACCTGAAACACATACATAACAACTGTAAGCATAAATGCATAGTGAGTTCCCCAATATACGACTTACGCACATACGCCTTTCCAGGCCCTGACCTATCGGTCCATGTGTCTCAGGGGACTTCCGTCCCTACTGGGTAAACCTTCCGGTCCTACCCACGCCGACCTTCCGGTCCATCACACAACATATTGCCTTCCGGCCCATAACATATTGCCTTCCGGCCCATAACATAATCGCCTTCCGGCCCATAACATACATAGCGGATATAACAAACAGCTTACCACATATAGCATACATATCACATATCATATCTGACTTTCCGGTCACACAGTCAAACCCTTCCGGGTACAGTATAGTGAGGAGACTCACCTCGTGAATGCTGAAGGCTAGCAAATCCTGAAATCACTCGTGCACAATCCGACGAGCTACAACCTCCCTATAACATCACATATCTCTCATTAACACTTATATCTTCTAAGTATGACTATCCCTAAGAAGTCAGACTTAGGTCAACTCTGGTCAACGGTCAACGGTCAACGGTCAACTCGACCGGACTCGGCGAGTGCCATGGCGACTCGGCGAGTCTAGACGTCCTCCAACTCTCTGAGATTCCCTATCTACTCGTCGAGTATCCTCCTTGACCCGACGAGTTACTCCTGGAAGAATCGCGGGGCCACCCTGACTCAACTCGCCGAGTCTGAAGAACAACTCGACGAGTCCCAGTTAATCTTCAAGCTACTCGCCGAGTCTGTTCATCGGACTCGGCGAGTCCATGCCATGCAACCGCTCAAACTGCATCCTAAGGTCAGAACTGCTTCGACCATTCCTAGGTCTGGCCTTCCTAGGCTGATCCATCATGTAAAGTCCTCATTTCAGTGCTCATGATACACCATATGATTCATAATTTGCATTTTGACCTAAGGCATAAGGATTCCAATCCAAAACCTTCATCAATTCCCGAAATGCACATACATGGGACATTCTGGACCTCCATAGGTCCCAATACAGGGTTACAATCAATTAGGGGACTAGGGTAACATTCAATCTATTCACAAAAGGGTTCCATAAACCCTAATTTCATAATCACATCAACATAGCAGAGCATACTCGAAATCTTACCTGGCTGATGTATTCTCTGTGTCCCCAATCCTCAGAATGTGACTCCCTTGCTGTTCCTCTAGCCAATCTCTTCTCTTCCTTGCACAACAACTCTTCTATGATCAACAATGGCCTATAATCCTTGCTCCATATGCACACAATCGATTTAGGGTTCTTCTCAGAAGGCTAAAATGAACAATGACGGCCAATAAGTCTCCTTTATACGTCCCAAACCTGAACGGTTAGGGTTTTCGCTAAACAGCGTAGACTCGCCGAGTCCATATCTGGACTCGTCGAGTCCAGTCGCGAACCCGCGACCAAGTCTGCGATCCTACTCGGCAAGTCTAGGCTCCAACTCGCCGAGTCCCCTCTTAAATCACCCCAAAAACATAATTTAACAATACCTGAGATTCCGGGTTGTTACATATAAAATATTGTGTTGGGTCCTAGCCTTAATATTTCATATTGGGTGTTATATTAAGGACTTAAAAATCAACTAACTTGAATATCTCCCTTTTAGATGTCTAGTTTAGACATCTATGATCTACCCAAATCTCTTGGAATTTCACTTCCTCCACCCCCTCCAATTATTCTCCCTATCCAACAAATTCAAGATCACTCAAACCCTATTGGCAAGCAAGATCTATGTGTGATCACATCTTGGAGATGAAGTCGCATATTGACAAACCGGGAGAGTTGGGTGTCAAAGTCTTGAGAAAGTTGGATGTTCAATCACTTTCTAAGTCACATAGTGAGTTCTTTTGGGACTACTATGTGACAGACCATGACTTGACCCTTAATGATCTTACCTATTTGCTTGGTGTTGCTGAATCAGAAATGATTTGAGGACTAGTAAAGCTAATTTGATTAGAAGATCAACTTCCCAAACCTTCTATTGCCAAAGGACAGGGCATTGGTTGCGAAGCTGCCTAATTTACCTGAACAATCATAAGGTTGGTAAAGTGACTCTACTACGGGTAAAGTGCACTATCTTTATTAAGTTCCTATTTGAGATTCTTATACACGGTGTGACCAGATCACATTTTGATGTTTTGTAGAATCCAAGAGAGGAAGCTTAAAGGAAGTATACGCTGATTCTGATCGTGAAGATGGATTTCGATCGCATGGTTCGGTGATCAGAATTGTGAGTTGTTGCTTAAGAGTTATGATATATTGCTTAGGAATAGATAAAAACAAAATTTTCATATGCATTTGCATTGTAAGGATAAGTTTTTCTGCAAGTTTTAAATAAAAGATAAGGTTTTATTTTATTTATTTTAAATATCCTTACAGTGAGATTTGTGAAAAATGGTTGTTTATATGATTCCATTGATAACAATATTGGAAAATGGATTTGATTCTTTCGGATGTGGTAGTGTAATAATTTACCAAATAAGGAAAGATTCTCATCACCCAAGTTTCAATTAGACCGAAACTTGGAATCATACAAGTTGTATGATGAATGAGAATTTTCATCTTTGGAAAAATTAAGTCAAGTGAAAGGACTAAGGGATTGAGTACACATTCATGTGCACTGGTCAAGTCCACCACAAAGATAGATAAGACTATTCGTCATGATTTACTGAAGTTTAGTAAATATGGTTATACTTACAAGTTTAAGTATAATTTTGAAACATTGGAAAATATTCGATGTATGGCAGAACGAATGAGAAGAATCAAATTAGGCAGAAAGATAAAAGTTTCTCAAATCTAAAAAGATGGGAGAGTACTTTAGTATCATGTTTTATGATCATCTTAATGATTAAGATACCATATCACAATTAATCCTCTAAAGACATCTTAGTGCATTGTTATGGCTGAGAAGAGGAGACATGAATTGTTGGAATGGTTAAATCAAGAAGATGAGTCATACTTTGTTCAAAAAACAAAGTCTTAGAGTCATACTCCAAGATTGTAACTTGAGTGACACATCTTAAAAAAGGTTTATTAACACTAGTCAAATGTAAGAGTAAAATGTTTTCTGTTCTTGTACATTTAAAATTGGTAAGTTTTGATGTTTTGGATAAAACAGAGTTCAACTTAGGCCAATTGCGTGAAGTGTTAGTCTTGATAAGAATCCGCACTTTCCCTTGAATATTTGTTTTGTCGAGCAATGGTTCTTGACAAGAGAGTCTTATATGTCTAGAGGACTGTGGGAGTCTTAAAGGTCTTGAAAGTTTCAAGAACTAATCAAGGATAAAACCTATAGTTCTTCACTAGCACACGACTTGAGGTTTATAATCTATTGTGTTGACATTTCTATGTCCATTCCAGTTAAAGTTGGCTTTGAATAGGAGTTATGAGAGTTCTCAATTGATTGCATAACAACTTGGAAGCAATGGCAAGCCCTTGTGCTGCCAGATAGCAATAAGTTAAGACTACACAAGTTCAGTCCATATGAATTTGAAATTGTCACTAATCTTGTCTTGTGATTATGGTTTTTACAAAATTCACATGGAAAGGAACACATACACTATAAAATCTAAGTGTCATAAGGTTTCTCTCCGATTCATGAAAATGATAGTGAGGAAACACTTTCACTAAGTAGATTTTTAGTAGATAGCAATTGTGACAATTGCATTCTCAAATTCGTTAGTGGAGCGTGTGTGGGTAACCGACACACTAACATAGACTTGTGAGAAATGGCAAAGGTCTAAACAATTGAGACTATGATTACGACATCCCTTTTCATAGTTCTATAAAATTGTTTAAATACACATGTGAGCTATCTAAGGAAAGGTGTATGATTTTGATAAAGTTTTATCAAAGCATCTAGTATCATAAATCTGAACTTTGGTAAGAGAGTCAATAAAGTATTGATTTCTAGAAGTCCAGCTAATTTCTAGATACATGTCAAAGCTAGTGTGAGCATAAGTGTTATGCTAATAATTATCATGTTAGTGGGAGCATGATTATTATGTTAAGTGTTAATTATAGAAAACAAAAGTTTCAATTCGTGAAGTTGCAGGGATTGAAAAGTTGTTTTGCTACAATTAAGGGAGAGGAAATTATACTTCATTTCAAATGTGACAACCCAAAATTTTCATTCGGTCAAACCCTAAAAGTCAATCACTTCAATTTATAAGTCAATTACTTTATTACTTATTTTTAGCAAATTTAAGAGTTCGTTTGATTTTTTTAATATTATTCTTTAAACGAACGGGTGAAAGGAAGTGCCGTCTCGGGTCTTGAAATTTCAAAACCGCAAACACCTCGTGTCTTAGAAGTTCACGGCCAAACTTTTAAGTTTGGGCCGAAAAATCTTCCCAAAACCGTGAACTCATGCACTAAGCGTGAGTTTACTCCCCAAACTAGTCATTTTAAAAAAGTAAACTCAAAAACCCTCTCAAGTATCATCCAAGATTTAATTCAAGATCTTCAAACTTGTAAGTGTTCTAGCCATTTCAAGTTGGTATAACACTTAATCTAGTGATTGTGCATCTTTTCATCCATCCATTTTTGTGTTTCGATTAGATTTCCAAAAACACCAAGAACACACACTAAGTGTTCTTGGACTTTTAGCTCATTTCAAGCTTCCTTATAGTTAGTACTTCCATGATTGAGTCTTATTAAGCTTGTATTACATGTTAGCATCAAGAAAATATGCCAAGAACACCAAGATTAAGGTGTTCACGGTCCAAGAATCTTCTTGGGTCGTAAACACCAAGTAAGGCACCAAAGTGTGCCCAAGTCCTTTACCTAGCCTTAGTTTGATGTCTAAACCTTCGATTGATGTGTTTAAACCTTCCCTTGATGTGTTTAAGACTTGAAAAACACCAAATTCCACCATTTCTATGTGTTTACGGTTTGGGGATCTCCCAAAATTGTAAACACCCTAAAGTGAGTTTAATTGGGCCATATTCCTTCCTTAGGCCTAAAAACTAACATAGACAATTACCTTGATGAGTTAAGGACTTGAAAACATGGCAATACCATTTTCCATATGGGTTTACAGTAGTAAACCCAAAGGGAAATGACCATGAGGCCGTAAACTCCTCAAAGGAGTGTTTTATTGCCCTAATCCCTTCCAAAGGCCTAACCACCAAATAGAAATGCTTCAAAGGACTTGTAAAACCTCAAAACAACAAATGGTCATAAAGTGTAGAGTTTACGATCATAAACCCTTGAGTTTACTGCCGTAAACTCCATGGGTGATGGTCATTAAAACCGTAAACTCCAAAGGAGTTTACCCTTAAACTCCAAACACTCTAACTTTGCCCTACCAACACTTGGATGCAACCCTTGTGATCTTTAACACTTGAAACAAAGTGTTTTCATGTTCTAGAGTGTCCCAACTTAATTTATTAGTTATAATTTGGCTCATTAGTTATATATATGTTCATTATATGATAACTAGGCTCGTGCGTGTGTACAAGTCTCCATTTGTCACTAAGCACCGTATCCGACACTTCAATCCAATCCACTCACTGCAAGTGAGTTCATACCACTTAATCAATGTTTAAATGATTTTAAATGATTTAATGGGGGAGAATACAATTATAAAACAACATGTTATTAAATCTCTCATATGTATTTATAACTGTGTTTTCATCCAGCAGATTTCACATACTTCAAAATGTGATGCATGAAATGGTTTTCTATCTTAAAAATACCTTGGTAGCAAAAGTATTACGTTTGAAATGTTAATTAAAATGATATCAAGTCATTGTTAATTATTGTTCAAAACTCTTAGATGTCTTACAAAACCATACTTTTACCTTCTTGAACAAAACTATATCTATACACTTATTTTCTCATATATGTGTTGATGTTATAGTGTTCATCCTTCATTCAGTTTCCCACACTCTTGTGTAACAAGGATGTTTAAACCTACTTGGACAATATATTACCTTCCAATTAACTATTATAGGGATAGTTAGGAGATACAAAACATTATTCCTATTACAAGGAATTACACCAGAGTCAGTTCATTCATGAGTCTATACTATACATTACATGTTACATGAATACGTCTACATCGATACGATTACATGAATACATTTACATATATACATTTATTTGTATACACTTACATGGATACTTGTACCTAGATTCACTAGGATGATTTACTAGTACATTATGTGTAAATTGTTATGCCTATCCTAGTTCAAAAGGATAACTTGACGGGACTAACCATTCTGGAACCCACCTGTTAGCAACAGAGGTAATGAACATCTACGGATGCCTACGGTTAATACTTATATTAGGAGTACCTTTACGGGACTAACCGTTCCTTAAACCTGCTGCCAGCTACAGAGGAAAATGAACAATCTACGAATGTTCAAGGTTATACATTTCGGCAGTCGTGATGTCGTGTTTATCCTAATGCAAAAGGATAATACCTTTATGGTTATATTTTCCCTATTACTTTTATTTTGTGTTACATTCACATAAACGAGGAGGTAGACTATATATTATTAATAGTAGTCATAAAGGGGAAAATCATCTTTGTTACAGCAAAACATTCGGGTCTTGGTAGAAGACTACATTTTATACTAGTAGGAAATATGGGATTTTCTAGGGCTTTCATACTTATATCAATTGTTTCATTCAAAGATCTTCATAGCATTCATAACAGCTTTCCAAAACAAGGCAATGACACTTAAATACTTATGAATTCACCAGCTTTAGGTTGATACTCGCTTTCAAAATAACTTGTATTCTCAGGTCACCAGTAGACAAGTACGATGGCCAGGTTTTGAGAAGACGGAGCACAGACAAGACTCGTCTTTTATCTTCATTACATATTTTGGTGTGTTATTATAATGAAAGAACACACATGTATTAAAACTTTACTTTTAATGCAATGGATGATGTTGTTGCTTGTTTACTACTTTACACTGTTGTGATACTATACATGACGTCCTCCACCCCGGAACGTTTCCGCCGTTCTTGGTTTTTGGGGTGTGACATCAAATCATCTTAGATAGTGCGATTTTAATCATCTTTAGTCAGGGATATATATATATATATATATATATATATATATATATATATATATATGAATTTTGTGTTGGAATGGTTCAACATAAGGAAATTCTATATATATTGCGTTTTCAAAATTCGATTATGATTACGGCATCCCTCTTCATAGTCATATTTTGATAACATGGAAAATAAAAAATATTGTAGCAAAAGATTGGTCTAGTATCATGTCTTTATGTGAGACATCATGAATCGTGTCCAATATGCTTCAGATATAGGATCGATTGCATGTGCTATAATATTTATCATTTCTAAATTTTCTGAATGCCCAAGGAATTAAGATCTAGAATTGGATATGACTAAAATGATTAAACAGTTGTCGAGGACAATCTAAGGTTTACCAAAGATTGGTTGCTCAGGGATAGTTGGAAGTATAGTGTTAATTTTTGGAAAGGACCATAATTGACATATTCTGAAAAGAGGCAACTCTTGTTCAGAAGTGACAGTCAAAATGAGAATATGGAAATATTCCCAAAGATAGAAGTTGTTCATTCAATCTGTGTAAGATTTGGAAACTTAATGCAAGAAGGTTGTTCAAAGCAATGTAGTTTGAATTTGAGACTTTGGTTCCATGGAATGCTCTCCATTAGGATACTTTGTAATGATTGTTGACAAGTCTTTGTGACTTTGTGTCAAGTCATTACGAGAGGATCAATGCATATAAGTTTAGAATCTAACAAATTTCATTAAATGGTAGGTATTTGGAATTCTTACATTTACGATAAAGATTTGAGATTGTGAAATGAGCATCATTGGAATCATGTTCAATTGATCTATTTCACAAAGATCATAGATAAACATAGTGTGCATACTTGTTGTATGGCATGACTAGTGTTTAGATAACATAGTTTACATGCTTGGAGCATGGGACAACTATTGTTTTAATTCAAGTATAAAGTTGATTATTTGAAACATTATACAATGAATATTGAGTAATCAATATGGTGTTTAAATAAAAGGTGTTTTATTTACTCTCAAAGGCACTTGGGACCATAATGGATTGGTATTATTCTTGTGTTTCACTTTGCATGTTTTGACTTCCAGAATAACTAGGTTATTCTTTCAGAATGACTAAGTTATTCAAACCATCCACAGTCGATAATACGTTGGAAGTAGGTATTAATTCAAGACTGTCATGAATTGGGTTTGTAGATGTCCAAGGTAGTGGACATAGTAAGAGTTACTACAACATTCATGACTACTCTTGGAATAGGGATTTGAGTATTAGATTCAACCCACACTCATTTAAATCACTTCATGGATTGTATCACGAGTGATCATGAGACGATAATATCTTATATTCTTCAAACCTAGATATATGAGTTGTTACTATGAGTTGGTTGTACATTGATTGCACGAAAACGCATTCGGTAACTCGATGTTATAAAACGTGCCTTTGTGTATGATTCAACAAGTAGTAGAACAAGCCATATGAGTCGAAGTTTATCCATTCCTTTTACCTTCGGGATAAAAGCGATATATGTGGGCCCCTCGATGATTTGGTGATAACAAACGTAAGTGCTCGGCCGGGCCTGGACTGATTTGATTTGTTCAATTAGTCAGTCATCATAAATCGGAAATTGGGAAACAACAAATGGACAAAGAGAATGATTATAATCCATGTCTCAGTCCATATGATGTCTAGAATGGAGGAATATATGAACCCTTATCTAATGGACATGTCATTTGATTTGTTCAGAGTTTGATAGGGGCTTTAAGAGCTACGATTGCTAGTCGGGATCTTGGAGTCATACGCAATAATAGTTTTAGACTTATCCAAGTGGGAGACTGTTGGATTAGGTGTCTAAGCCCATAACTGTTATTGGTATGTATTCGTCCCGAGAGTAGCATGGTCCATTTGGGTTGCATATCATCAGGACAATTTGTTAGGATGGACTTTTGAGAGAAGGTTATTTATGGTTTATTAATATATTATTGTTGGATTAATGTCTAAGTCCATAACTATAATTGGTAAGACTTGACCCGACCTGGCATGGTCCATTTGGGTTGCATATCATCATGCACTTGGATAGACTATAATGAGAGAAATAAGACACTTATGGTTATTAATATATTATAAGTCCTAGTATATTAATAATAAGAATAATAAGACTATCTAATTAGTATTGATCAAGAATTAATCTAGGATTAATTAAGTGATCAAAAGAAGACTAATTAAATATATGGGTTGATTGTGTAAATCATCCACACTTTTATAGTGGGCTAATGCTCCATGGATAATCAAGTTGGGCTAAAACCCATAGGATGGTCCATGGATGCTCCATGGTGTATTTGTACCCATGGATCATGGAAATGAAAGGCCATGTCAATTAGGGTTTACATGGTGTAACCCTAACTATATAAGCATCTTATTCTTGACCAAAATCGGCCACTAGTGTGTGGGGTAAAAAGGGCTAGCCGATTTCATGAGTGTAGAATTCTCTCAAGTTATTCTAAGTGTTTTGGTGCATTGTGATTCCATTTGAGGCTTCCACACTATTGGGGCCTGGCACTCAAGCTTCATGAAGACTTTCTACATCAAAGAGGTATGTATTCTATCTTGTTACACTCATTGTTTTTGTATGCTAGATTAGGATTATACCTTGGATGTTCTTATTTGCATGTATAATAGAGAAAACATAGATCCAAGGTATTTAGGGTTGCATGTACACTTAGGAGTGTTAGAATGCTCAAAACCCAACAGTGGTATCAGAGCCTAAGCTTGTTTTCTATTATACTTGATGCACATTGCTGAAAAATGCTGAAAAACTCGATTTTCTGGCTTTCTGGGCACTGGACTCGCCGAGTCCACTGATGAACCCACCGAGTCCATGAGTAAAATCATCCTACTCGCCGAGTATGTTCATGCACTCGCCGAGTATGAGCCCCAGACAACATATTTTTGAGGTTTTTGGCTAGAAATGGACTAGGAACATTCCCCTAAGTTGTTTTTGAACTTATAAACTTGTTTTTGATGTGGTAATGTTCATGCTAATCCAATTAAAAAGATAATTGTCAATAGATTCATGTTTTGAATTAGTTTAGTGATTAGGCTAATTACATGAAAAAGTTTGATTTGAATTATCTTGTTCTTATGAGTTGCTTAGATTAATAGAAAAGTTAATTGATTATGTGTTTTCAATCCAAATTAATAAGAGTTGATTCTAAAATGTGTTTTTGTAACTTGTCCTCAAGTTATATGAAAAGTCACATTTAAGTTTCATAAAACTCATAAAAATGGCAATGGTTACAAAAGATGAAGAGTCTTGTCCTTAAAGTTATGGAGGTTCAAGAGTCACTTCATTAAGTAATAAAATATGTAACTATAATTAAATCCATAAGTTATAAAATAAAGAAAAGTTAATTCTTTTATTAGTTTAAAGTCTTCCATAACTTGTCCTCGAGTTATGGAACTTGAAGAGTTTTTGGATTAAAATTACTTTAAACACATAAGTTATGGAATTAATTAGTTTTGAATAGTTTCAAAACTTGCCCTCAAGTTTTGGAATTTGAAAAGTTTTCACTTATGAATACTTTAATTCCAAGTTAGCCCTTAGAATTTTAAAAGTTAAAATTCAACCCTTATACGTTATAATATTATAAGTTAATAATATATATATATATATATATATATATATATATATATATATATATGTATAAGAGTAAAGTCAGTCTTACCGCTAGTACGCCTCATTCACGAAGCCGGTCTATAAGGTGGGTATAAGGTTGTTGCCTATAAAATGGCAACTTAATGGGTGTCCACTCTCACCCACCGCTTGCTTGACTGGTGGAGGGTCGTTAGCCGAACGGGTTTGACAGGACTAGAATTCTCCCTTCATTAAAAGTATTAATGATAAATACTAAGTAACGAAAATCTTAATAAATACCCAATCTTAGTTACTTAGGAAAAAGTGAATAAGGTGCTAATCCATGAAATTACACTTTGCACTTTGTTTAAGTCGGTTAGTGGAGCGTGTGTGGTTAACCGGCACACTAACTCGTATTTAACAAGGTAGGCAAAGGGTAACTTAATGTTTATCATAGTATTGATGGAGCGTGTGTGGTTAACCGGCACATCGATTAAGGGGTAAACACTTAAGGGTACCAAGTAATTTGCATGGTTACTTCACACCTTGTTTTGTGATCCTCGGCATCCCAGTCACAAAACCTGAAGGGTACACTCGAGATTGAAACATGCCTTTGAAAAGTTCAACGAATCTCAAAGATCTTGGAGTTTCAAAACCAATTAAAACCTAATAATACATTTCGTTTATCTTGGTGGAAATTGGTGAATCGTCATTCACCTACCTTCAAATATTTTATAGCTTGGATTACGGCATACCTCTTCTAAGTTATAAAATAGTTTGTTGGGTCCTAGCCTTAATATTTCATATTGGGTGTCATATTAAGGACTTTAAATCAACTATCTTGAATATCTCCCAAAAGATGTCTGGTTTAGACACATATGATCTTCCCAAATCTCTTGAAACAAGATTTCCTAATGAAGATGATGTCCCATGGATATCATACTTCTTTCTCCTCCTCCAATTATTCTCCCTAACCCACAAGTTCTTGAAAAAGGTTTAAGGTCACTCAATCCCTATTGGCAAGGCAAGGTCTAGGTGTGGTCACATCTTGGAGATGTTGTCACATATTGACAAGCCGGGAGAGTTGGGTGTCATAGTCTTGAGAAAGTTGATGGTTCAACTACTTTCTAAGTCACATAGTGAGTTCTTTTGGAACACCTATGAAACAGACTATGACAAGACCCTTAATGATCTTATCTATTTGTTAAGATCAACTTCCTTAAAACTTAATGGACATTGACAATGATGACATTGGAAATCTAGTAAAGCATTCTCTTCCCAATGGAAAGGGATCGGCCATAGTCAACTCGGTTGACCAAATGGTAAAGAGAAAAGCTAAGTCTGTGATAGTCTCGTGTACCATTATCAAAGGGTCCATATGTTTATATTGCCAAAGGAAGGGGCATTGGTTGCGAAGCTGCCAAATTTACCTAAGGATGTTAAAGTCAATAAGTTTGACTCTACTTAAGGTAAAGTCCACTATCTAACTCTGTTAAGTTTCTATTCTGAGATTCTTGATACATGATGTGACTGGGTCACATGGTGATGTTTTAAGAATCAAAGAAAAATGAAGAAACTTAAAGAAAGAATATGCTAAATCTGATCGCATAGATGGATTTCTATCGCATAGTTTGAAGATCGGATTCTTGAGCTACTTCTTAGGAGTTATGAGATATTGCTTAGGAATAGATAACAACAAGTTTTCATATGGATTGTAAAGATAAGTTTTTCCGCAAAGTTTTAAAATAAAAGAAAATTTTAGATTTTATTTATTTTAAAATATCCTTACAATGGCATTTGAGGGAAAAAATGTTGCTTATATGATTTCATTAATAGCAAGAGTGGAAATATGAAATTGATTCTTTCATTTGTGGTAATGTCAAAATTTACCAAATAAGGAAAGATTCTCATCACCCAAGTTTCAATTGGACCGGAACTTGGAATCATGCAAGGTGTATAGCATGATGAATGAGAACTTTCAAGTGTGGGAAAATTAAGACTAATTACTTGTTCACATGGATATGTGAGTCAAGTAAAGGACTAAGGGATCGAGTACACATCCTTGTGCACTGATTAACTCCACCACAAAAGATCGATAAGACTATTCGTCATAGTTTACTAAAGCTTAGTAAATATGGGTATACTTACAAGCTTAAGTGTAACTCTGAGACATTGGAAAAGGTTCCAATGTATGACAGAGCGAATAAGAAGAATCAAATTAGGCAGAAGGATAGAAGTTTCTCAAATCTGAAAAGATGGGAGAGTACTTTCGTATCAGTTTTGTGATCATCTTAATGATTAAGAAACCATAGCACAATTAATTCTCTAAGGAAATCTTAGTGCATTCTTATGACTAAGAAGAGGAACTTGAATTGTTGAAATGGTTAAATCAAGAACATGAGTCATACTTCGTTCCAATACAAGTCTTAAAGTCATACTCCAAGATTGTAACTTGAGTGACATGTCTTAAAGAAGGTTTAAAACACTTGTCAAATGTAAGAGTAAAAGTTTTCTACTCTTGTACATTTGAAATTGGTAAGTTGTGATGTTTTGGATAAAACAAAGACCAACTTAGGCCAAATGTGTGAAGTGTTTATCTTGATTAGAATCCACACTGTCTCTTGGATGTTTGACAAGGGAGTCTTATAGGTCAAGAGGATAGTGGGAGTCTTAAAGGTCTTGAAAGTCTCAAGAACTAATCAAGAATAAAACCTGAAGTCCTTCACTAGCACACGACTTGAGGTTTATAACCTATCGTGTTGACTTATTCTATGCCCATTCCAGTTAAAGTTGGCTTTGCATATGAGTTCTTAGAGTTCTCAATTGGTTGCACAACAACTTGGAAGCAATGGCAGGCCCTTGAGCTGCCAGGTGGCAAGAAATTAAGATTGAGTTCAGTCCATATGAGTTTGGATTTGTCATTACCCTTGTCCTGTGACTAAGGTTTTGACAATTCACATGGATAAGAACACATACACCATTAAAAATCTAAGTGTCATAAGGTTTCTCTCCGATTCATGAAAATGATGGTGAGGAAGCACTTTCACTAAGTAGATTTTAGCTAGATAGCAATTGTGATATTTGCATTCTCAAAGTCGTTAGTGGAGCGTGTGTGGTTTACCGGCACACTAACCTGGACTTGTGAGAAGTGGCAAAAAGGTCTAACCATTATGATTATGGCATACCTCTTCATAATTGTTTAGACACACAAGTGTGCTATCTAAGGGAAGGTGTATGATTTTGATAAAGTTTTATCAAAACAATCTAGTATCAGAAATCTCAACTTTGGTAAGTAAGTCAATAAAGTATTGATTTCTAGAAGTCGAGCTTTCTGAGTACATGTCAAAGCTAGTGGGAGCATAAGTGTTATGCTAATAATCATCATGTTAGTGGGAGCATGATAATTATGATGAGTATTGCAAGTTAGCAATGTTAATTATAGAAAACAAAAGGTTTCAATTGGGAAAAGTTGTTTTGCGATAATTAAGGGAGAGGAAATTATACTTCATCTCAAATCTATAAGCTTAGATCGTGAGGTTTTAATCATTTAGTCAAAGGATATATATATGAATTTCATGTTGGAATGGCTCAACATAAGGAAATTCTGTATATGGGTCCATTATTTGCGTTCTAAAATTCGGTTATGATTACGGCATCCCTTTTCATAATCTGAATTATGAGAACTTGGAAAATGTGTTTAAATAGGGTGAAAACCATAAATTTTAAGGTTTCATCCAGGCAGTCCTACTCGTCGAGTCGGGCTCCCGACTCGGCGAGTTGATTACTTAAAACCCATGACCATAATCCAGTCAACTCGACGAGTTGGGCCTCCAACTCGTCGAGTCCCAGTGTAAAAATGCAAATACTTATATTTAAAATACATACCGGGAACCGGGCGTTACATTTCTCCTTATCAAAAGTTGCATGGTAAGTTACCAGATTACCCTTCTCTAAGGACTTTTGGATGTTTGGTGTTTGTTTCTACTCTAATATGTCATAGACAGAAATTTCAACCAAGGGCACGTACATCAGTTTTTATTGGTTATCCTATGGGTATGAAGGCATATAAGTTGTTGGATTTAGAAATTAAACATATATACATTTCCAGGGATGTTATTTTTCATGAAGACATTTAGCCTTTTCAACATTCCACAAGTCAATCAAATTATAATCCTTTAATTATTCACACTTTACCAACATCTGTTGCACCAATTGTTGATCCATCCATTCAACCATCTCAAAATTCAGAAAATGACCAAAATAACCTTCCTGATGAACCTCCTCCGGTTTCTCAAAATCAAAGGCCCACATGAAATAGAGCACCTCCTTCATATCTTTGTGACTACCATTGTAACCTTTTACAATCAAAAACATCTTCTAATTTTATTAAATACCCACTTTTTGATGTTCTTTCTTATGATAAGTTGTCTAAGGCTTATCAAAAATATGTCTGTGCCCTTTCCACACAAATAGAACCCACAAGTTATAAAGAAGTTGCACAATTTCCCGAATGGATTCAAGCCATGAATGATGAATTACAAGCTTTGGAAATGAATATCACTTGGCAAGTTGTTACTTTACCAAAAGACAAAAACCTTTGGGATGTAAATGGGTTTTTAAGATCAAAAGGAAAGTAGATGGTTCTATAGAAAGACCCAAGGAAAGATTAGTCTTTGATATGTGCATAATTGGTTCATATTAAGTATACATTTTTATTCATTTATTAGCTAAATTATTGCATTTTATGGACAAAAGGTACTTAAAAGTGTTTGAATTATATTTTCAGTCCAAAGATGAAGCTCGGAAGCAGAAGGAAGCAGGAGAAACAGTTGAGAGATCTAGAATGGAATAAAGAAGAAAAGCACTAAAAATGGCATTGACTCGGCGAGTCAGATCGACTACTCGGCGAGTCCAATCGAAGAATCGAGAAGATAATGACTCGGGATCCCAGAGAGTTATCACAATACGGGGAATGTGAGAGGGACTCGACGAGTCACCACCTGACTCGACGAGTCGATTCGTATATATAAAGATAACTCCTCAGGACGATTGAAAAGAGTTCTGGGACGATTCAGCAGTACTTAGCTACGATTGAGAAGCCAGAAAAACCCTAGAAGACGACGAAGGAAGCTAGAATTCAATCCCGGAGAGTAATTGAGGCAAAATTTCATCATTCCACTATTTCTTTTGTTTTATCATTATGGTTATGCAACTTGACTTTGTTTGTTTGCTGTTATTTACTTCAATTATGAGCTAAAATCTTTAGACTTCTGTTTGGGGATACTAAGTTGACAATATGGTTTGATTGATTGGTAGGATTAATTCCAAGTTGGTGAATTTTTGTTATTTTAGCTTGCTAAAGAACCTTGTGTGTGAATAATAATTAATTTTCTGTTAATAGGAAGATAATTGATAAGCATGAACATCTATTGATTATTACCCTCATATACTATGTGATCACTATGCTATATGTCTAGGATTAATGAATATGAAACTAGAATTAATAAGGAAATTGAGTAAATTCATGTGCAAGCTTGTAAGATGACCATCAAACAAGAAGTTAATTAACAGAATAAATTAGTTAACTATTGCAAGTCTAACTTAACCCGAATAATTAATCTGGTGAATTTAATTAAATTAGACAATTGGCCACTGTTTAAATTAGTTTATTTGCTAAGGATTAGGGTAGTGAATACGAATCTAATCACTTGAATCGGTAACCAACGAAAGAATTAATCAATTGCACTATTACCTTGAAATCAACCATAGAGTTAACCAAGTTGAACTAAACAGAAGTTCCTTTCCAATTATTGAATCTAGTTAAGTCGTTATTTTCTAGTCTTAAATTAGTAATAGTTAGTAAGTTTCTAGTCTTGTAAAACTAGAGAAAACCCCTACTTCTTAATTAACTTAGATAAAATTAGTTTTTAATTTTAATTTGTCGTTCCCTGTGATCGATACCCTGCTTATTTAACTATACCACAATTGATAGGTTCACTACCTTTTGTGTGTCATTTGATAATTAAAAGTAGGTTTAAAACTAAGTGAGTTTACACACATCAAGTTTTTGGCGCCGTTGCCGGGGAACGGTTCTAAAATTAATATTAAATTCTAGTTTAATCGATCCTTTGTGTGGGATTTATCTGACACAAAGTTATTTACAAAGTAATTCAGTAAGTAGAATTAGTTTCAATAAAATTCTGTTTTTAGGATAACTAGAAAATTTTTCAGTTTTTGCCTTGAACTCGCCGAGTGCACTCGTGCCGACTCGGCGAGTACATCGCTATTTCAGCTTTATTTTTTATTTCGTTTTTGTTCTTTTTTACGTGTTTTTTTCTTTTCTTTTGTTTGTTTACAGTTATTTCATGACCAGAGGATCTGATACACCTCTGATCCCTCCTTTGGAAGACCCGGAATCCGCACTAAGAAGGAGCAAAGGAAAAGCCGTTGGAGAAACCACATCTTCAAAGAACTCACCACTCAAAAATTTAAAGTCCGTCTTCAGCAAGAAGAAGAGCAGCAAATCAGGAGCATCCAGTGCCTCGTTGACAGTTGAAGAACCAATTCAAGAAGATATCGAGTACGAGACCGAGGAAGAAGAAGAGCATACTTACAAGCACGAAACCGATTCCGAAGAAGAGTTAGCTATCACAATGGCTAACATTGATAAAGTCCCCATGGGGGAATGGAAGAAAAGGATGCGTGATGACACCGGGATGGGACTTGTGCAACCCGCAATTCCCGCGACCGCTAGTTTCGAACTAAAAGGCCATATTCTCGCCCAACTCAAAGAGATTCCTTTTTACGGGAAGGATAACGAAGACGCTTACAAGCACTTGGACGAAGTAAATGAAGTGGCCGATTACTTCAACGTACCGAATGTTCCACGCGAGACCCAGCTTCTTCGCATGCTTCCTGTCACATTTAAAGGAGCTGCAAAAGATTGGTTAAAGTCACTTCCTCCCGGATCGGTCACCACATGGGCCAAGATGAAAGAAGAGTTCATAGACCATTTCTGCCCGCCCTCCAAGATAGCCAAGCTAAAGAAAGCCATTTCCAACTTCGAGCAACAACCCGGAGAACCTCTTTATGAAGCTTGGGAAAGATACAAGAGCCTACTTAGAAATTGCCCACACCATGACCTTAATAGCCAACAAGAGGTCTCCATCTTCTATGATGGAGTCAATGTCACCACAAGGCAATTGCTTGATTCTCAAGGCCCGCTCACAAAGAAGGCGCCCCCGGTAATCAAAGAATTAATTGAAGAATTCTCTAAGCACTCTAGAGAATACCACAATCCGAGAAACGAAGTAAGTCGTGAGGTAGTGAACGCGGCAAATGATAGCATGGCGGCGGTGATAGCTAAGCTTGATAGTCTAGATCGAAGAATGACAAAAATGGATCAAACAATCCAAGCTATTAGGGTAGGATGCGAGAATTGTAGAGGGCCCCATCTCACAAAGGATTGTGATTTGGATGAGAATGGAAATAAGAAAGCTCAAGTCTTCTATTCAAGTGGTGATCGATATGATGAAAATTGGCGAAAACCTAAGAAGGAATGGCTACCATACGAAGAGTATAAGAAGGAAAAAGAGGAGAAATACAAGCAGAAGGATAGGGGACTATACCAAAAGGAAGAACCGGTAGAAAAGAAAGCCGATTTAGAAGAGTTATTCACTAGATTCATGGCCGCATCCGAAAAAAGACACAATGATCACGATGCTGCCATACACGAGACCAGAAACATGCTTAGGAATCAGCAAGCGTCAATTCTCAACATTGAGAAACAGCTGGGCCAGCTTGCGCATCAAGTGAATGATAGAAGACCGGGTCAACTTCCGAGTAACACCGAACCCAATCCAAGAATGGAGAATGTAAGTGTAATAACCTCCAGCAGTGAAGAAACATTTATAGAAGCACTGAGAATCTCCAAGAAAAAGGCAGAAAAGGTAGAAGAATCGGACCCAGCAAAACCCGATCCGACTCGCCGAGTCACTCCACTGGACTCGACGAGTCCATGCGTAAAGGAGAAAACTGTCAGTTCTTTGAAGCCTTATAATCCTCCTCTGCCATACCCAATCAAAGCCATGCCTGCAGAAAAAGTAGAAGCATACAGAACCTTCATGAAGCATGTTAACGCTTTACAAGTTAATGTGCCATTTGTTGAAACAATGCTCCAAACACCTAAGTACTTCAACTTGCTTAAGGGCCTTTTTGCTGCTAGGAAAGATTTGGCTGAAGTCGCGGAAGTATTGATGAGTGAGCTACCTGAAAAGAAGGGTGATCCGGGAAATATTGTGATTCCGTGCCAATTTGGTAATGAAGTTTTCACCCGAGCATTAGCTGATTCAGGGGCAAGCATCAATCTGATGCCTTTTTCATTCTTTAAGAAGTTGAATTTACCAGAACCAAGGCCGGTAAACATGAAGATCTATTTGGCGGACAAGACGATAATTCATCCACAAGGCGTTTGTGAGAATCTCCTAATAAAAGTGGACAAGTTTATTTTTCCAGTAGACTTCGTGGTAGTTGATATGGAAGAAGACCTCGGAATTCCAATTATTTTGGGGAGATCATTCTTGAACACCGCGTGTGCTTTAATTGATATATGTGAGTCTACATTGACATTAAGGGTGGGTGATGAGTCTGTAATGTTTAAAGCTATTCTAGAAGCCAAGAAAGAAGAGGAAAAGAATGAAGAAATCTCATTTATCCAATTGGATGATGAGATATTACAAAAAGAGCTTGCACTTATGCTAAAAGAAGATCCAAGCAAGTTTTTGATACACTCTGAAGAAGATGTAGATGTTAACAAGGACTTGGAAGAGTTAGAAAAGCTACTGGAAGGAGCCAACTCAGAAAACACCCAAGAATTGATGGAACCCGATCAGACTCGCCGAGTCACTTTAATGGACTCAACGAGTCCAGTCGAATTTGACAAAAACTTGGCTGACTTAGATCTGTTTCTTACTAGTTTTTCACATACCTTGAATTTAGATATTATTCATGATTCTTTAGAAGAACAAACAGCAGAAGGAGGAATGGGAATGAAAGTTCAAAACGCCGATGTAGCATGTCTTGATACGATTCCGTTTGAAGATGGGTTGAGCACAGGAAAGGATGAAGAGACAAAGGAAAGGAGGGTGGAAGCTGATCAACCATTCACTACTAAACCTAAAGCACGAACCATCATGAAATATGAAGTAATTAAATTTAAAGAGAAGAAGGTGCAAGAGAAGGTGAAAAAGAATGGGGTAAAGCAGAAAAAGAGAAAAAGGGAAGCCCAAGCAGCTGAGGATGATGCTGTGAAAAGGAAAAGAGATGCATTGAAAAGGGCTTACAAGAAGAAGATTCACGCTTACAAGACCAAGTACAAATCACAAAAAGTTAGGCGTACGTTCCCGATGCTCGAAGATGACGAAACGTAGATGGGAAGGAGTCTAGCTAATGACTCCTTAAAAAGAAGCGCTTGGCGGGAGGCAACCCGTTGTTTAGAGTTTGCTTTCTTTTACTTTTTTTTTGAGTTTTGTTTGAAATTTTTCTTTCGTTTTTAGAATTTTAATCTTCCAAATCATCGGACATGTCTGCTTGAGAGTGTGCATAGGTTAAGTGTGGGGTGAAATGATTTTAAATAAATAACAAAAAAATTTGAAAATTATGAATTTTTTTTGCAAAAGACTCACCGAGTCTGAACACGACTCGACGAGTCGGTATTATTTACAGAAAAAAAAAATTTTGAAATTACTTTTACAACCGGTAACTAGGGTTTTAACCCTAAGAATCAGTTTCTTTTCACACACACACTCGCCGTGCGCCTCTCTCTCAACTCTCTCTCAAGCATTCATCTTTGTTCTTCAAGTTTTCTTCAAATTTCTCAAGTATCATCTCAAAAGATAACAAATTTCTTCTTGTTTTCTGTTAAGAACATGATTATAAGGCCATCTATGGTAGAAATTGCATGAAAAAACCTGTTTTTGAAAAGCAGTAATTTTCTAGGGTTTTGATTTTTCACGAATTATGTTGTTTTGAATGTTTATTCTGGCCTTAATACCTTAATAATATGTGCCTAGACAAAACCCTTGACGAAATTTCCAGGTTTCATGGTCTAATTTTCATCGACCCGCCGACTGACTCGTGCAGATCGTGCGACTCGCGGTGTCAGGCGTGGACTCGACAAGTCGAGTCGGGAAACATATGCATGATGTTTTTTTTAATTATACTCTGTGTTTTCTGGGTTTTGTGTATTTGTTTTGCAGATAAGATGTTCAGAAGGGGGCAAAGTTCCAGTGGCCACCAAGGGGATTTTCCGTGGTTAAACTTCCCACAAATCGAGTCCGCTTCAACATTGCGGAAGTGGAAGAAGAAGCTTGCTGACATAAAGAAGAAAGAGATCTATGTGCCCAACCGGATAAATTGGGATTGGTTGCAGAGTGTTCGCTATGAGGAGGAGTTAGCTCCTTATCTCTTGAAGGAGTTTCACCATGAAGGCGAAACAATGGTTTGTGACGGGTGGAGCCGGGTCTTCCGTATTCAAGAGCCGGTTTATTTGGAGCTGTGTTTGGAGTTCTTCTCCACGGTATCTTTCACCGGGCAAGTGGATGCTTATCACCCGTCAAGATTTAGTTTTTGTCTTGGGGGAGAATTTCATCAATGCTCTATGGTGGATCTTGCCTGTCGATTAGGGGTCTATGATCAGCCCTTGGTCTCAACACCCATCTTTCGGGCCTTTTTGGCACAAACCAATATGGTGTTTCCCAAAGGAGTTACGAGTACGGGCTGGTGGAATACAATTGGAAACAAGGTTTATATTCCGAAGTCGGCACAGGAAGGGAGCATTCGATCCCCAATACACCGCCTCATTCATCGTCTCATTTCATCCACCATCAATCAGCGAAAGGATGATGACAAGGTTTCTCACCTTGATGTTTTCTATTTATGGAGCATTATTACACCCGGCGTTTTTTGCAACATTCCTTGGTGTCTAGCTTCATATCTCTCGGAGGGTGCGATCAAGGATCGCAAAACTTCTAGAATCAATGGTGGGATGTTTGTCACCCGGTTAGCCAACTCATTCGGGTTGATGAGCCGCGGTGCATGGAACTTCATGACGATGATCCCTACACCTCCATTCAATCCAATTCTTTTCCGGAGAGCGAGGATTATTGAAGATTATGGTGGTGGCCATTATGTCATCCCGAATGATGATCCGGTTGTTGGTCCCGAAGCACCGGGGAGGAGGGTTCGTTCGAGGAGAGAGCAGGATGTTGAGGATGAGCCGCCGGTGATTCCGGTCGATAACGACGAAGTACCAATGTATTGGTACAATATGGAGATGAGGCGACTACAAGATCAAATGGCGCGAGGCTTGAATTTTAGCAACCAATCTCATATCCAACTTTTTGACCACTTTAACATTCCGCACATCGATGGTGGTAACTTTCCATATATTCCATCATGGGAAGAGGTGATAAGTGCAAGAAGAAGTGGTGCGGGAGGAAGTGGAGCAGGGCTAGATGATGATGATGAGGAGGATTGATTTCTTTGCATTTTTTATTGAACTATTTTCAATCTTTTTATTTTTCTGTTTGTTTTTATTTGGTTTGTTTAATCTTTTTAAAACTTGCTTTTAATGTTTAATTGGTGTTTGATGCTTTGACAATTTTTCAGAATTGAATTAGGAGTGCTAGCTTCAAAAAGGGTTTCGAGTTATAGAATCAAAGTGAGAAAGCGAGTCAAGAAAGAGGAGCGTTAGAGTTAAAGTATTGAGTCCGGTCCTTAGAGATGTTGGCAAGGGGGTCTAGAAGTGAATAGAAAGTATAGAGATTTTATTGGAAGCTGGATCAGATGCAGAATGCTATTATTTTCATTCAGTGACCAACTCGTCGAGTGCACTGAGCTGACTCGACGAGTCGCCCTTAATTCTCACAAATCCGAAGACTTCCCGAAGTAACTCGACGAGTCTGGTATATACTCGACGAGTCGTTTGGTTGCTCAGCCCGAGGGATGCAATATGTTTAGCAGCCTAAACTTGAAATGTATCCAGGAAGATTGTTATCATTAGCCAATAAAGGTTGAGATTGAGCGCCCCTGCTTAAGCATGTAGGATTTTGAGTGAAAAAGTGAGGTACATGTTAAAAAAAAGAGAATTACAAGAGAAATTGTATGAATTTTGGAGCAAATAAAGTGAAGATCAAAAGATCAAAATTCCAAGAAATCCAAAAAGTTGAAGATACCCGAAAATCAAACAATAAAGGTGGTGAATTCGAAGAGATCAAAGATCAAATTACCAAAGGAAGTGAAGAATTCCAAAAGAGCTCCATAGTGGTATCGAAAAGTTGTAATTCTAGATTATGTATGCTTGGGTTGCTCAATTAAAAACATCTTGAGGGTAAGAGGTTTTCTGCGGATGGATTCGGAGGGTTGCATAAAATGAGCCTAGTTCGGGATGAGTGGGCGAGTGTTTATGAGGATTGTGAGCCTAGTTCCACACAAATAGAACCCACAAGTTATAAAGAAGTTGCACAATTTCCCGAATGGATTCAAGCCATGAATGATGAATTACAAGCTTTGGAAATGAATATCACTTGGCAAGTTGTTACTTTACCAAAAGACAAAAACCTTTGGGATGTAAATGGGTTTTTAAGATCAAAAGGAAAGTAGATGGTTCTATAGAAAGACCCAAGGAAAGATTAGTCTTTGATATGTGCATAATTGGTTCATATTAAGTATACATTTTTATTCATTTATTAGCTAAATTATTGCATTTTATGGACAAAAGGTACTTAAAAGTGTTTGAATTATATTTTCAGTCCAAAGATGAAGCTCGGAAGCAGAAGGAAGCAGGAGAAACAGTTGAGAGATCAAGAATGGAATAAAGAAGAAAAGCACTAAAAATGGCATTGACTCGGCGAGTCAGATCGACTACTCGGCGAGTCCAATCGAAGAATCGAGAAGATAATGACTCGGGATCCCAGAGAGTTATCACAATACGGGGAATGTGAGAGGGACTCGACGAGTCACCACCTGACTCGACGAGTCGATTCGTATATATAAAGATAACTCCTCAGGACGATTGAAAAGAGTTCTGGGACGATTCAGCAGTACTTAGCTACGATTGAGAAGCCAGAAAAACCCTAGAAGACGACGAAGGAAGCTAGAATTCAATCCCGGAGAGTAATTGAGGCAAAATTTCATCATTCCACTATTTCTTTTGTTTTATCATTATGGTTAAGGAACTTGACTTTGTTTGTTTGCTGTTATTTACTTCAATTATGAGCTAAAATCTTTAGACTTCTGTTTGGGGATACTAAGTTGACAATATGGTTTGATTGATTGGTAGGATTAATTCCAAGTTGGTGAATTTTTGTTATTTTAGCTTGCTAAAGAACCTTGTGTGTGAATAATAATTAATTTTCTGTTAATAGGAAGATAATTGATAAGCATGAACATCTATTGATTATTATCCTCATATACTATGTGATCACTATGCTATATGTCTAGGATTAATGAATATGAAACTAGAATTAATAAGGAAATTGAGTAAATTCATGTGCAAGCTTGTAAGATGACCATCAAACAAGAAGTTAATTAAAAGAATAAATTAGTTAACTATTGCAAGTCTAACTTAACCCGAATAATTAATCTAGTGAATTTAATTAAATTAGACAATTAGCCACTGTTTAAATTAGTTTATTTGCTAAGGATTAGGGTAGTGAATACGAATCTAATCACTTGAATCGGTAACCAACGAAAGAATTAATTCATTGCACTATTACCTTGAAATCAACCATAGAGTTAACCAAGTTGAACTAAACAGAAGTTCCTTTCCAATTATTGAATCTAGTTAAGTCGTTATTTTCTAGTCTTAAATTAGTAATAGTTAGTAAGTTTATAGTCTTGTAAAACTAGAGAAAACCCCTACTTCTTAATTAACTTAGATAAAATTAGTTTTTAATTTTAATTTGTCGTTCCCTGTGATCGATACCCTGCTTATTTAACTATACCACAATTGATAGGTTCACTGCCTTTTGTGTGTCATTTGATAATTAAAAGTAGGTTTAAAACTAAGTGAGTTTACACACATCAGTCTTCAATCAATAAGAAGGTGTTGATTTTCTTGATACCTACTCTCCTATTGCAAAACTAGTTACTGTGAAAATGTTTTTAAGAGTTGCAGCCCAAAAATCATGGCCATTAATACATTTAGATGTAAATAATACATTTTTAAATGGAGATTTGGAGGAGAAAGTCTACATTCAATTGGTTCCAGGTTATGTTCCTAAAACACCTCGGGATTTAAAACTCCACTGACATGTAAATTGGAAAAGTCCCTTTATGGTTTAAGACATGCATCTAGACAATTGTATGCTAAATTCTCGATATTTTTAATCTCAAAAGGTTTTCTTCAATCCAAGGCTAATTTATCATTATTTACAAAAGGAGGAGGTACTGATTTTGTAGCCTTGTTAGTCTATGTGGATGATATAGTGATTACCGGATCTTCTATGAAAGCAATCCAAGAATTAAAGTCTAGTTTAAGTGTTGAATTCAAAGTTAAAGATCTTGGCAATTTGAAACATTTTCTTGGTCTGGAAATTGCATGAAATCAAGATGGTATGGTTATTTTCCAAAGACAATATGTTCTTGATTTATGACAAGATGCAAGGATGTTAGTTGCAAAACCCATCTCCTACCCAATGGATCCTAGACATAAATTTTTAGACTTTGAAGGAGAACTTTTGGAAGATCCTTCACAATACATAAGACTTATTGGACGATTGTTGTATCTTACAATAACACGACCTGGCATTGCATATGTTGTCCACAGGTTAAGTTAAGGACCGTGACATCCACGTAAATCCCATTCTCAAGCTGCTCCTCATTTGCTTCGTTTTTTGAAAAAATCCAGGACAAGTGTAACATCCCGAGATTTGCAGGTATTTTTGAATCCTCTCTTTTATTATTATTTTGTTATTTGTAGTCCCTAGGGTTGGAAGAGTCAAGCCATGAGAATCCCAAGGGCTAAAGTTGCAACTTTTAGAACAAGACGAATACGCTAAGCATACTAGGCGCGCCCTAGTACGTTGGGCGTACACTTGTGTACACTAGGCGTACTCACAACAGATTGAAACCCTAATATTTAGGGTTTGGGTGCTATATAAACGTCCTTATGAGCTCAAAACCCTCCATCATCTCAGCCTCCATAGTTTTGAGCCGTTTTCCCCAAACCCTGACCCTTTTATGGAGTGTGTGAGCTAAAAGTGTGTGTTTTGAGTAGTTGGAGAAGAAGGTGTTGCATCAAGAAGTTGGAGAAGGAAGACAAGCTTGTAGATCTGAGTTTTCTTTGTGCTCTAGAAGCTCCAGGAGGTAAAAAGCTCCAACCTTTATGCTTGTATGATGTAGATCTTGCCATGCTAGCTTTATGAAACAATTTCTTGTCCCAAAAGTCCCAAGTTGGTGCATGTTATGTTTTGAACGAAAAAGTTGTCCTTTCATACCCTAGAAAAGGTCCTAAGTGATAAAAATGATGTCCCAATGGCTGAACGTGTCTCATGCATGTAGTAGAAAGGTCTTAATGGGATAATACCATGGATTAAGAACTTTTTGGACGTCCAAAGTCTTAAATTTCAAGACGTTATGGTTCTAAGGCACATTTGGTCGATGGATCTGGAGTTTGGGCTTAAGTGCTTAAGCCATTAAGCACTTATTAGGGTTTTGGTAAAACTTACATACGCCCTGCGTAATTTCTGTACGCCCAGCATACTGAGCCAACCACCCCAATGGTGGTTAACACAAAGCGGAGTACGCCCAGCGTACCAGAGGAGTATGCCCCCACATACGCCCTCTGTTGGGCTTTTGGCGATTTGGACTTCGGGATTGGGCTCTTTTTGGAACATTTTGACATGGAACTTGTTGGGCTTTCTGAATAGATTTACTTTGGTCCGGTAGTCGTAATAGATCTTAAAATGAGGGCCGATTAGGGAGTTGGGGCCCAATTGGGAAAATTGGGCCAATGATGGGCCTTATGTAAATGGACTTTTAGATAGTGAATTTGATATTGGGCCTTGGCCCAAATTAGAGAAAAGGAAAAATGGACTATGTGGACCCTCAGTCGGTGGCTGTATGGGAGAGGAAGATAAAGGTGTTGCGCGACTAGGAGATACCTCTGTTAAAGGTACATGTTAAAGGTACAATGGCATCATCAGAAAAGATCCGAGTGGACTTGGGAGCCAGAGTCTGAGATGCGGGAGCATTATCCGGATCTATTTGGATAGTGAATTTGATATTAGGCATTGGCCCAAATTAGAGAAAATGCAAAATGGACTATGTGGACCCATAGTCAAGATTGATATCCCATGTGTTGACTTAGTATTCGTTATTTTGGATAGTTCGGGATTTTCGGTGAGACAGCGATCGGAGACTTTCAGTCGAGTTCAACACTACTTGCAAGGTGAGTTGTCCTCACTATACTAACAGGGTCGAAGGCACCAATGTTGGCCGTTCTTTTCGGATTTATATTCGGGTTTGTTGCATGATGATATGTTTAGTGACATGTTAGGTCGGTATCCTGACATATAGGATAATGCTATGTTAGTGACATGTTAGGTCGGTATCCTGGTATATAGGATGATGCTATGATTAGTGATCTGTTAGATCAGTTTGACTGTTTGTATATGTTAGCATTTGATATTATGTGTTGATTGTGTGATTGGGGATGGATTGAGGCGGACTTGCTTTGTGTTGAAGGCCAATAAACCCAGGGCCAACCGGATAGACTGTAGACCCGGTAAGGGCATACTAGTCAGATCGGAGGCCCGGTGAGCAGTCCGGATAGGCTGAAGGCCTGCGAGGCGGTCCAGACGTGCCGATGGCTCGGAGAGGGTCCAGATAGGCTGATGGCCCTGTGAGGCGGTCCAGTAAAGCTGATGGCTCAATATGCATGTTGTTTGTTTGTTATGATATGATTTTGGATAAAACACGTCAAAGTTGATTGTCATAAATCCTATTTTCCACAAAATGACGAAACGCGTTGAAGTTGATTGTCATTTCATAAGAGACAATCTTGGATAAATCAGTCAAACTCATGCCAATACATACCTCCAATCAATTATCAGACATCTTTACCAAGCCTCTACCTTTTTCGAAGCTGCAACCTATTATATCCAAGATAGCTCTTAAAAACATTTTTATGAATCCATCTTGAGGGGGGATATTGAGACAATAATTATAATTTGGGTTAGAAGTGTCAACTTGTTAAAGTTGAGGATGCAATTAGTAATTATTGTAATAGACAGTTTTCGTATCTTCGTATATTGTTAATTCTCTTTGTATAAATAGAAGGTAGAGATGTAGTAAATGATTAATGAGAAATAATGATTCTTCTCTCAATCTTGTTAGGCAATAACCCGGGAATAAAATAAAATGAAAATATTCGATAATATATCTATGCATTCACACCTTCTTACATGCAGAATAAGATTAAACAAAGCCTACAAAATGACATGAACAATACAACAAAGTTGATCTCAAAGTAATAAAACATAGACATTGCTTGCTATAATGATGATGACATTGCTGAAGCAGACATAAGGTTACTTATTTGTGACAACATGCTCGCCTAATAATTCATTTACAAGCATCTGGCGGGCAGTATCGTCTTTTTACTCATTTCCATTTTGGCTTGAAAAAAGGTAAAATTTAATTAAGTTTTTGTCTTGTGGGAGTTCTTACTGTTTGAGCCCCCTACCCCTTTCCCTGTTTTCCCTGTTCATCAAGACAAAAAAAAATGTAAGAAATTTTGCTTCTTTGTTTTAATCCAATGAGGAGGGCATTTACGTCTTTTGCATAACCAAAGGTTCCGAAACAAGCCTTTGTCCCACAGTTTTTGAAATAAACATTTTCACTTAAAAGAGAAACGTCTCTTTTGCACTTGATGAAGAAACGAGAAAAAGAGGCTTTCCCCTTTTACAAATTTATCCTTTTTATATGTCGAAATTTTCTCAAATATTTTTTAAACAAGATTTATCCAAACGACACTTAAATGAGAAACAGAGAAGAAAAAAATGAGTAATTTACATTTTTGGTCCCTGAGTATAGCTACTTTTTCAATTTTAATACCAAAAAGTTTTAATCTTGCGATTTCAGTCCTTGTAACGTTTTTAGTCCCGGTTCAAGTAAAATGACTATATATTTAGGACGAAAATTGCAAACATCAACTATACTCTTAATACCAAAAATAGTTATTTTACTTTGAACAGAGACCAAAAACAAATAGGGTTAATTTCATAAAAGACCTTATATTTTGTGTTTTTTGCGGATTAAACCTCAACTTTATTTTTTCATGATAAAGACCTTGTGTTTTTTTCATTTTTTTTCCGAAAAAAACCTAAACCTTCTAACTATTTCCAAAAAAAACCCTCAACTTTTTTCAAAAAAAAAACCCTCACATTTTACAAGTTTTTTCGGGAAAAAAGGGAAATCTCCGATAAAGTCCGAATATTTTGGGCCAGTTTACGGTTTAATCCCAACATTTATTTTTTAAACAGATAAGTCCCGATTATTTTATATATTGCCCAAATTAATGAAACATTCTTTATTTTTCTTAAAGAAAATGATAAATTATCGTATAAAATTAGATAATCGGGACTTTTCTGTTCCAAAAATATATGTTGGGATTAAACCGTAAACTGACCCAAAATATTAAGACTTTATCAGAGATTTCCCGGGAAAAAATGACCAAAAGAGTTGGATCGAAAAAAAACGAAAAAAATAAAAATAAAATACAAGAGCTTTTTTAGGAAAAAAATAAAATTAAGGTTTACTCCGGAAAAAACACAAAACATAAGGTCTTTTATGAGATTAACCCAATCAAATAAGTATCAAAACCGCAAGGAAAATCTTTTGGGGATGAAAATTGTATACTCAGGGACCAAAAATGTAATTTACCCAAAGTTGGAGGTAACTAACCGTTACTTGGCAGAGAGAGACGTTTCTTTCCTTGATTACCCAAAGTAGTTGACCTCTCTTTCGGATTGCTGTGTGATCTTGATCTTGATCTTGACTCCATAACTGGAGGCTTACACTTAACAGGAGAAGAACCAAATCCATCAGATTGTGATTGAGATTGAGATTGAGAATGACTGGATTTATCATTTGGAACATCCAAAGCAATTAATTTCTTGTTTTCTTGAACCTTGACTTCATTTTCTCTTGTATTTGTATTATTCATGTCAAGAAACCGATTCTCCCATGGACGAACAGCCATCCATCTTTCCAACCAGTTCCATCCCCAGTTTGTCTTATCCGGTTCAAATCCAGTTACAGCCGTCGCTTGTTGTTGTCTCGATCCTGCTTGCCACTGCATTATTTACAAGGGCATTTCAGTAATTTTACTCAAGAAACAAAATTATATCATTATATTTACCTGGTGAGCAAGAGCATATGCCATGGCTCTCTCACGTTTAGCAGCAGCCTCCTGTCTCTTGATTATCTTTGCTTGGATTTCTTCAACAGATCCAACACTATCACACCATCCTTGCTGTCAAATACAAGCAAACATAATATCACTTTAATGATCCAAAAGATTCAATAAATAATTTGTATTTCTGAAATTCTAACCTCAATTTCACGAACATGAGCCTCATGTTGGAGTTGATGTTGAAGCTTTTGTTGTTCTGATTGGCCTTCTTCCAATGCAATACGAACACGTCTGGCTCTAACACGAGCCTGAACTCTGACTAAAGCTTGCATGCATCGAAGAGTTATTGCAGCTTGTTTTCTCACTGCATGACCCCTCACAAGAGCTTGAAGCCTCACCAATCCTTTTAAAGCTCGTAGGGCCCGCCTAGCCTAAACATATATAAGTACCAGTATATGTGAAAAACTGTAAAGTTATAAAAGTAAAACATAGTGGTGAAATAATTAATTATTACCAAAAAACCACGAAAAGCAGTTTGGATGTGAGTAGCAGCCCACTCTTTTCTCATACGTTGTTCCATTTCAGATGAATTTTGCACTTCAAGTGGAGACTCGGTGTTATCTTGGATTCCACTGCTGTTGCCATCTTCATTGAGTTTATTTAAAAAATTGTCGGTATTTATCTCTGTTGAATTTCTTCTTCGGTGTCGAAACTTTCCGGAATTGCCCTTCTGAAATAGATTGTGCAAATGCAAGTGATGAGATATATGATTCAAATTTTATTCAGCTTCCCACCATATAAGTTTCTTTAGAAACAAGAAATCTAGTTAAAAGAAACATGCATATGATGTAACTAAGCAAAGTGATGAGAATACTAACATGTCCATCTTCTCCAGAACGTTGTGCTTTATCTTGTTTCTTCAAACCAATGAGTGCTTTAATCCATTTTCCAGAAACTCCCATGTTTATACTCACTTCAACTTCACCAACTTCAAATCTAAAAAGGGGAAAGTATTTGAAGAAGTCAGCAATGAACATTAGCAAAGATTTCCATACCAAAATAAGTATGTAACCAGTTTAGAAAATTCCTCAATTTATGATTCTATATTTCAACTTTATAATCTGTTTTAGCTACAAAAATTAGAGGCTAGTCATTGTATACCATTTCACATCTAAATCAACTGCCTGTATTTTCTTCAAATTTATGTACACCCACCATCAGACATAAATTTACATTAAATTTTGCAAAGTCCCAAAACCCTAGCTCATGTTGTACTTCGGTAACAGGTTTTTTCGTGTTCTGTGCAATGCCAATTGTCCTCCTTACTCTAAAATTAACAACAATGTGCTAATTTCTAGAACGTAAACGGATTCACTTAAGATTGCACAAGAAACAAGATACGTTCTCACAGAAAAAGATAAGAAAAACAGATGAGGGGATTATAATGAAAAATCTCCAGTACAGGAAAAAGCCCAAAATTCGATGAAAATAGAGTGAAAGAAAGAGATTCGAGGAAGAACAACTACCTGAAAAAACAGAGCGGCGATCCAAAGATCTAAAAAATGATATAATACACAGTTCTTCAGTCCAACTGGCACTAAATTCCATCACACCGGCAACGAACACCAATCATGGGTTTATCTGGTTGAATGCGGTTACTTGCTTCGGATTGGTGAGGCGAGAGGGTGGATTTGCAGAGGAAGACGATGAAAATTTTTGGGGGTTTCTTCAACTTGTGCATCTAATTGCTTCATTAATTGATTAAGCGACCATTTTGAGGCATGTGAAGCGTGGTTTCAGACATGGCAAGAGTACAGATGCGGTACTCTTTCCTTTTTTTTTTAACCCATGGTAACTGATCAACTAATTCATTTAGTGATATTTTTCACTAATTATTATTAGTAGTGGGTATATATTATGAGAAAAGTACAAAAATAACCAAAAAAAACTAAATATTTTTCAAAATTAGCCAAAAAAATAACAATTACAAAAATAGCCATTCATTTCGCAGATGGGAATGGTCCATCTGTAAATTTATCATTCCATCTGCGAAGATACAAATGCCTAAAGCATAGATGTGCTTTAGACACTTGTACCTTCGCAGATGGACTAGTCCATCTACGATTTTGGGTTCCATCTGCAATTTCCTTTATTTTTTTTTGTATAAAATCGTTTTTTTCTTCCTTTTCACTATTCAACTTACATGAACTCTCTCTTTAGGCAATTTCTCCTATGTTTTTGCTCTGATTTCTTCAAGAAAATGGAGGATTTCTTCAACATTCCCGAAAATATGGTAAGATTCTAACTATTTTTATGCTATATTTAACATTTATTTACTTTATGTTTTGATAAGTTAGTGTAAAAAAAATTCTTGCATGTGATTAATTATATTTGAATGTTTTGTTGGTAAAGTTTGACTGCGATATTGTGTATAAACTATTATAAATTGAAATTTAGCTCAAAAAACAATTTACTAAACGATGTTACAATTATTCATATATTATTTTTGAAAATTTACTCTCTTTGTTTCACTAAAAATAAGTTCAATACTATGGAGCAATGATAAGTTCTTTGTTCTTACATGTGCATATTTTCATGTGTACGAAACCAGCAAGTTGAACGATCCAATGTTTTGGACTCGTTTAACCAATATCTTCAACGCTGAAAACCGAATGACTATAGCAAACGATCGTGTCGAACTAGACATCTTAGAAAGATGGTATGAAATGAAAACGGAAGTTCTATTATTCAACGATCTTTATACCAAAATTGACAACATCCGTTTAAATGTTACTGAGGATGTCATCTTGGAAGCTGCAAAGGAGGAATACAAGTCATTAAGGGCGTGTTCGGCACAGAGCGTTTGAGAGCTTTTAGCTTCCAGCGTTTGACAAAACGCCCCGTTTAAAACAAAAAGTCTCGTTTGGCACTACAAGCTTCTAGCGTTTAGTTTAATCAAAACGCTCCAAATCCAAATGTCATTTCATGTAGCGTTTAACAAAACGCTACAAGCTACAAGCTACCCACTACCAGCTAGTTTGCAGAACACGCCCTAAGTGACGGGTTGGAATTCCAGTTTGAAGCCCCTTGGAATATTTTGAAATATGTTCCGTTTATTTAATATCTTTTTCTATTTAATAGGTGTGTACTATGTTATTTTCATGTATTACATATGTATTAGATGCACCTCCTATGTTTAATTTTAATTAATAAATGCTCGTTGCATTAGTGTTAACGACACTTTAGAATACATTACTAACAACAATTTCATGAACTTACAACATTACAAATATTCCAACTCTACTCCTGAAACTTAAAACATTAAACTAACAACCATTACATGAAACATTAAACTTAAAACATTCGTACAAATAAAATTTAAATAAAAAACAGGTTCATGGGTTATTTATAACGGAAAATAGATCGGTCCACATGAAATACTAATTATTTTTAACAACCTTCCAAATGTCTTCATATTCGAAGTCTCTGCCTTCACGCTCCAAGATGTAAAAATCTTTAACAATTTCCAAGAACTCTTCCTCGTCTCGACCACGGACTTTGGTACTTTTCGCATAATTACACGCTCGATTGAACCATTTGACTTTTACATCCATCCATTTACTAACAACATCTAATTGTTGCGATTGTTGTCCTTCTCCCATCTCATGGTTAAACAAAGTTGTTATGCGGGTCCATTCATCACCTACTAGGCAATGCGACGGAGCAAGTAACGGTACACCCTCCTTAACACTTAGCCAACATCGTGTTAGAACCAACACCTCGTTTTTCGTCCATGGTCATTCAGAGTTGGAACCAGGTACTTCATTCGAACAAGTTGCTGCATTCGACGACATTTCAAAATATGGGTGTTGGTTTCCTTTATATGATATGGGTGTTTGGTTAGTATAGCTTAAACACCTATTTATAATAATAAATACAGGATTATGATTTGCAGGTTACTGCAATGACTTATCATGTCAAACAGTCATTTATGTCTTGTCACTTAAGAGTCTGACTACGATTTGCAGGTTACTACAGTCACTTGTCGTTAATGTGTAGTCATTTCAAAGTTTGACTATGAATTACAACTCTGACTACGAAATGGTTGCATTTAGACTATGATTTGCAGATGGAATAGTATGTATAAATACCATTAATAGCACCGTTTTATTATAATCGCGACCTTATTATGAGTTCCTCACAAAATTTAGAAACGTGCTCATGCAACGAAGTAGATTATTACTACTTTGATTCAGTCGACCTTTTTTTACACTCTCTTCAGCAGGCCCATATATGTCAGATGAAAATTTTGAAGAATTGAAAAAGGTTGAAGACAACAAGAACAGGACAAAGAGTTATCCTGACTTCTCACTCAACGTGTTAATGAAATTGCATCGGAATGCAAACAAGCTCAAGAATGGATAGACCTCAAAATAAACGAAATCAAAGAGCATGAAGAATGGATAAAAAAGACTAAGAAGACAATCAAAACGATTGAAAAATGGCTTGCTGAGAAGGACGATCAGATGATACACCTTAGGGTGCAAAAGGATCGTTTGGAAGATAAAATGCAAATTAGGGATGACTATATAACAATCGAGAAAGAGAAGTACCCATTGCAGTTCCCTGAGTTTAATAATTAGTTACAAAAATGTTGCAACATTATCATGAGTTCAATTGTTTTTTTTTAATAGCTTTTTTTACCGTTAAGCTCCATTTCTTGTTATAATCCGCAAACTAAATATTATAATATAAAAGCTTCATTAATTGTTATAATCTGCAAAGTTAACTAAAATATGAAAGAATAACAATGTCTTGTAAGATTTAATAAAAAAATTACAATACACAAAAAACTTAACAACTCTTCATTTCAAGATTGTTTTATATCAAAATCAGCATCATAGGTTTGTGAGCAACTCACTGAACCACCAATATTAAATGTCATTTCTGTAGTAGAAATTGTCGTGCGACGTGCTCCACCACCGGATGCCCTTCCAGTACAATTGTTTCTCATGTGTCCTACCTGACCACATGTAGAACACTCTTTTCTAATTGGACCCTCGCATTGGGATAGAATGCGATCTGTGTTTCTTGGCCTACCTGGCTGACGTTTATCCATTATAGGTGGCTTAACAATCATAAAATCATCGGGGATCTCCCATTCGGATGGCTTTGGCAGAGGGTTTATTGATTCCTCATATGTTTTCCTCAGTGTTTCGATAAAGTAAGCATTTAATGCAAACCTTGAGCAGTCTTGCTAATTGTTGACTATTAAACATCTTATGACATGACCACAAGGTATCCCATCAAGTTGTCAATGCCTACATGTACATGTCATTTGTTGGAATTCAACAATCACATTTTGTGGCCCCTTTTTGACCTCGCATTTCGTGTTTGAGATCATACGAACATCCCACTTATTAAAAGTATTTTTGTTTTCTTTTACAATTTCATCGGCCCAAGGAGTGAGTGTTGTTGTTGCTTCCGCTTAAAAATACACAAAATGAAGAAGTTAAGATCAATAACATTAATAAAACAATAATATTAAAAAAAATAACTTAATACCTGCGAAGTTACGTCTTTGAAACCACCATTGTTGCATTGTCGCACGAAAAAATCGATCAACATAAGTATCGTCACCTTACGTGCGTGTCTAGATAATGCATTTATAGACTCCGCGCTGTTGGACGACATAAGATTGTAACGCTTCCCTTTAAAATGTGCCCTAGACCAAGTTTCTGGATTTATACTTCTTAAGTACTCCCATACAGGTTCTTTTGTCTTTCTCATAACTTCCATAGCAGCGTCAAAAGCATCAACTGTATACGCCCTACAAGCCTCCCAAAAAATTCATCTAACTGTCTTACTTTTCTTGAATCTAGATACAATGTTGAAATACAAATGTGTCACACCCCCAAACCAAGGATGGCAGAAACGTCCCGGGGTGGAGGACTTCATGTATAGTATCATAACCACAATTTCAATAGTAATTTAAGCAAACACAACCAACATATATATAATTGAAAGAGTTACATCATTGTATGAATTACATGTTTCCAAATCAATTACAATATGTTGACAAAATATGAAATGTTGATGCCTTAACGTCCCACCCTCAAAATGCACTTTGAACACCAGTTAGTGATTTCCTGAGAATACAAGTTGTTTGAAAAAGTGTCAACACAAAGGTCGGTGAGTTCATAAGCTTTTGTTTTAAACTTTAAACAATTCCTTTTTCTTGTAAACGTCATGTTTGTTCTGGAAAATCCGATATTTTCCTTAAGATGTGTAATGTAGTCTTATATCCAAAGACCGAAGTGTATAAGTAACCTTTCTTACTTATAGAAAATAACGCAAGTTTAAATCAGCAAAAACTCTTTTAAATGAAATTCCTGAAATTTCTTATGTTTGTTAATACTTTCTGTGAGTTATTATAACCATGTTATGACCTAGTTGGCTTGAAACGACAATCTTCAGGCGTCGTAAATGTTATGACATTTGTCACCATAGACCTGTCGGTCTAACTGTTGCATGCAGTTAAGGTGTGGGTTTGTCAAGCCCAATATAGATCTATATACAAGTATCACGCTTTCTCTCCGGGAGACTCTGGTTACAATACAAGACTTATTGGGAAATGTGAAGCGAATGTCTCACAAAGTCATTAACGAATTTACGTGTAATGTAATGAAAATTTCCTTTTTGTAATAAATGTACCCTTTTTGTATGAGAGTATTATCTAATGCATCATAAAGTATACCCATTATAGTTTATCAAAAACAAGGGTATTAGTAGTAATGTACATAAACTATCTTTAACATAGTTTATTCAAATGTTCGTATGAAATGGATGCACTTTGATTATAACAATTTGTTATCTTTTATATATGTATCAAAATCCATTTATAAACTGATGTATGTCTATATACCAAGACAAAATGCCATTTAATGCAATAACATATAATCACATAAAGATATACACCTTGCTCAACATGTTACAAGGTGTAATGAAATTGATAGCATTTTTCTGTTGTTAACAATTTCTATTACTATTCTTAGAAAGTTTGTAGAAAATTCATCAAAGGTCCAAATTAGAATCCGTAAATTCTGAGAGTTTGGAAAATGAATCTAGTTTGTTCATAAATTTTCTCACGATTTTTAGTGACCTCCAACTTAGGTGAAAACGTCCATAATCACAGACTGGTCCGGATTGCTTCTCAAAATGATACACAGTTTTGTAAAAATCACCATAATTCGTAGAAAAATCATGTGGAGATGTGCAAGCAGTCATTTTAAAGCTAAGAACTGGGACTACTTTCACCTAAAATAGTTTTGAAAACTAAAATTTTTAAGTTGTCCAAAACAGTTCGTGAATGGAGTTGAACTTTTCTGATGAAGGCTGTTAAATGAGTCTAGTTGTGTTCTTGGTGTTTAACTTGTATCCCCCCTGTGACAACCCGATATTTCGACTCTATGTAATGACCTAAAAAGTTAAGTATTGTAACCACTTTTGAAATAATGAAATTTACTTCGAAAATAAAATGTACAAAAGTCTCTATTAGATTACCTACTATGTTAGATATTATGTCAAGGTTTACAGAAATACTAAGAACACTAAAATCCGAGTTATAACGAAGAAGTTATGACCATTCTAAGATTTTCGACAAAACCGACAACACCAATTAAACAAAAAATGCGAAGTTTCAATACAATAGTTTTTAGCCTTAAGCATCTAAATGAAAGTTGTAGATAACTGTAAACCGTGAGCGTACATAAAAAGAACGTCCAAATCTGACTTCGTATGAGGAAGTTATGATTTTTCCAAGATCCGGATATAGTAGTAGACAGCTAAAAACTCAAAATAGAGATCGAGAGACTTTTGACAAAACAACCTAAATGAGAATTGAAGGTCTCAACAATAGTAGCGCAACGGCGAAAAGTCTGACGAAAACGGACATCGGATAAAGAAGTTATGGATTTTTAACGGACTTTTCGTGTTCCGACCCGTTAAAAATAAATAAATAAAAATAAATTCAAAATTAGCCATCAAAGTCTAAACGAGAGTTGTAGAGCATATTTTTAGCTACGCGTGCATATAAAGAACGTCGAAAACAGAGCTCGTACGCAAAAGTTACGGATTTTACAAGTTTGGGGTCCAAAATTCGAGGCTGTCAGGTTTGCTACGACGTGGCACAGTTTGCCGCGACCCGACAAGTGACTGAGGGCGTCCAATCAACGGAAGAGGATAAGACTTGCTCCCCACGACGTGGCCAGCCTTAGCCACGACGTGGCACCCAAAAATCCACCCTATAAATAGAACTCTTGGGGTGTCGGGTTTAGGTGCTCCATTCTTCCATCTCTCGTGCCGAAACTCTGTGGTTAAGCTCCTGAAGCCCTCCCGAAGCCCCGGTTTTCACACTCAAGTTCCGAAGGAAGATTCTACACTCTCGAGATTCCCGAGAATCCCGAGAAAAATCAACTCTTCCAAGACGAAGTTCTGCTCAATTTTCTTCTCGCTTTCTCCAATCAATCAGGTGAGTTCATACCCCTATAAACTACACTTTCAAATATTTTATCAATGCTTTTTATACACTTCTAGGGGGGGGGGAATATAAGTAAACACACGGTTATTATCGTGTGTAACATAAAGTTTCACCATATACTCTTTTTATCAAGTGAATCATATGTGATTCATAACTACTACATAGGAACTTTCGTATGCAATATATATTCTCGATAACATCTTGTCTTTTGGAAATAAAACATGTTTATATATATATATATATATATATATATATATATATATATATATATATATATATATATATATGAATCGAACACTTTATTTATACTTTAAGTATATATGGTCATTTATGTCACTTTAAATGTATACTTTAGATAACAAGTGGGCATTACATTGGGATTTACTACACGAGCGAAACACACTTTGAAAAACTATAATAGGTATAGTTTACGAGAAATTCATGAACATTTTCATACTAGAAACATTTTATCAAAGGGATATTTTCATACGCAAGAACAAATGGACATTTTCATTTCGTAAATCTGTTTTATACTAAGTTTTGTGAGACATTTCACGTACTTTCGAGTATGCATTTTAAGTCCTGTATTATATACCATAATCCATTGTAGGGGGAGCGTGATACTTGTGTATAGATCTATACGGGATTGACAATCCCACACCTAAGTTGTTAGCTACAGCTAGGCCGGCAGGCCTGGGGTGACAAACGTCATAACTTTCCATTGCCTGAAGAACGTTTGTTATAGGCATCCTGGTCAAATAGTATGGTTATAAGACTCACATGGAGTATTAAGAACACATTGGTTTACGGGGTTTTTCAAATGCCTTAGAAATTTATACATAAACTTACTATTTTAGGTATGAAAAACACTATTGCATTATAGTTTTGGAACAATTAAACTACCATCTTCTATAGTAGAAAATATGGGATTTTCTAGGAACATTGAAGCATGTACAAACCATTTTCATTATATTTCATACAAACATTGTCACTAAATACTTATGAACTCACCAGCTTAAATGTTGATCTACTCTTTCAAAACCACTTGTATTTCTCAGAGATTCAGTAATACAGGTAAACTCCAGCTTTTGAAGAAGGGACGCTGCGGCGTTAGTTTAATTTCATTTTGACATCATATTGTAATTTCTTTTGAAACAAGTACCTTTCAACAATCTAAACTTTTAAATTATATATATGATGGTTGTATTACTTTCTTTACTATGTATTCAACTGTTTCGATACTACATGAAGTCATCCGCCCTCGAACAATTCCGCCGTTCTGGTTTGGGGGTGTGACACCCCCCCCCCCCCCCCTTAAAACTTAAGAAAAACATGAAAAGATAGGGGTATGAACTCGCCTTGAGTGATTTCAGAAGATGGATGATGGAAATATGTAGTATTCCACTCAAGAACACTAAGAGTATGTCTTGAAGGTTCGAAGATCTATCATTAATGTGATGGATTTTGTGTAAACAATCGATGATTGGAATAGAATGAAGTGTAATAATTACAAGGAGGATGAATTATACTTACCAAGAGAAGAATAAAGCTTGAAGATCAGCTTTGAGTCTCAAATTTTTTGAGAGAAATAGTGAGAGAAAGTTGTGTTTGATCTTTTGGGTAAGATAAGAGAAATGAGCAAAATGAGGAGTGTGAAATGTTGTTCTAGCTCTAATAGTGTGGAAAAAGGTTAGAAATGATGAAAAAGTACATTGACAAGACCTGGGTATGGTGGGAGGAGTATGGCTGGTCATGGAGTGGGTGTGAGGGGTTGCTTGTATCATAAGTTAAAGATAAGTCAACACTCCACCCCCTTGTACTTCACCCACTAAATTTTATTCCTTAAATAAAGATTTCCATGAAAATATGTTTAAATTATGAATATTTAGGGTCTTATATATTAAAATATGATTTTTGGAGAAAATCCCGCGTTAAAATCACGAAAAAAACGGGCTCATAATGTGAAAATGGTGAGGCTCGGTCTCGGTTTCAGCAAGTTCAGCTCTCGGTTTCGGCTCTCAGGTTCGGCTCTCAGTTCCGGCTCTCGGTTTCGGTTCCTTCTTGGTTTCGGTTTCGGCTGCCAGGTCTCGGTTTCGGCTTCTAAGTCTCAGTTTCGGCTCCTTGAGGCTGATTTTCGCGTTTTTACCCCGTTTTAAGCCGTTTTTGATCTAGTTAAGAGTCGGGATGGCCCGAAAGACTATGAAAAGTTGCGGGAACTTTTGAGAGAGATTTGGGGGAGATTTGGGAGAGATTTCAAATAGAAAGAGATATGGTGAAAACGATTGAGAGAGGTTTCGTTTGTGACCTTTCTGAGTGTCCGACTTCGCAATGCAAGGTCCGTAAACCCCATTAAGCCATGTTTTAGTGTCTTACACACTCCCGATGAGTGTGAAATAGTGATTTATCGCTTTGGTTCAATGTTTAGCGCATTTAAGGCTTAGAAAATTCAACCACATGTATTTTCCAAATGATGTTTTCTCATTAAAATGGCGGGTTGTTTAGTAATTACACAATGTAAACCCTAATACACAAGGGCTAATTGAGTCGTCCGGTTTGACTTGTTGACTTTGTTTGACTTTGACTTGACCCGAAATTGACTATTGTCACAAAATGGACACCACATATTCCGTGATGAGCGTGAGGAAAAATATTGGCAATGGATGTCGCTATAAATGGAGACCTATCAGATATAATTGTAAGCTCCTCCATATTGCCTATGGAATCACGTAGTTTTTGAAAAAACCATGTCCAAGAATTTGTACACTCATTTTTGCATATACCATATGCAACCGGTAATATTTGGTTTTGTCCGTCCTTAGTAACTGCAAGTAACATGGTACTTTTGAACTCGCCCTTTAGGTGGGGACCATTTACTACAATGGTCGGTTTACAAAAATCCTCAAAAGTGCATACATACAATACATTGTATATCTATTCAAATACACCAAAATAAAAAATAAATAAATACTAAAATATTAAAATACTAACCGAACAACCAAGTGCGACGTACAAAAACTCAAAGCGATCATCACCATCTATTTTAATATGTGTCACCGATGTTTGACCAACTTGTGGAAATAAGCCGGAAGTTTGGTAAAAGAATCCTCTTTCGTACCCCTCAACAACAACAATGCATATTGCTTCGCACGCCAAGCCTGATGGTATGAGATATTGACATTCAATTGAGCATTCATATCATTAATAATATCTTTTCCCCGATAAACTCTACTATAATCTTTAGCCAAAACATCAACAAGATATTCACCCAAAACATATTTGTTTGCTTGTCGATGATTAGGTTGTAAAATTGTTGAAGAACATGTGTGTACATCAACAAATTTAGTCACTGGGAAAAGCCCATCAGAATTTTTAATTGCTTTTGCTCTTAATAACCAAGAACAATTTTCCGAAATGCATACAACTTCATACCTTGATTTGGTGGATCTACTTGTCCTCGTCTGAAAACCTTCTCGGAGACACTTTTTACCAATAGCCCGCTTTAAAAGTTCTTTGTTATTAAATATACTTTCACATTCAATCTTTTGAAGATTGATGTCTACCATCCGTATTGGGATATTTTCGTTAATATCAACTGGACAATCTGGTAGAGGGGGCATACCATAAAAAAGGTTATCGGGAAACTTAGCTTTAACTTCATCACCCAACTCATCTCTATCTGAATTGCTTTCTAAGTCGGTTATATCTAAAGCTACATCAGCAACATCAACATAATCCCCGTAAACATGCTTTTTTCATCTTTTTGAGGCATTTTTTTCTTTTTACTTTTATCTACTACAAGTCTACAACCCTATTCAAAACTTTAACTTCTTGTTCAGGAACATCAACACAACGACCACCCACGTCATTAAGATATGTAACAACATCATCATCACCAACATACTTGTAATTCTCAGGATCAACATAGTGAATAGGTGAATAAGTAACATTAACATTTTCAGCAACAATGTGAAGATGAGGTACACTAGGAGTATTAAAAGTACCTATCGGATTGTTGCTCTCTTTATAGCTGCATAAATTACCAACATCCAGATTTCCACTCTGACCAGCCTCATTAACCTCATCTCCTTCATCAACCACCACAAACACTTTCACAACCCTTCATCCACTACATTTGATTACATTTATCAACATTCTCACGTCTATGTCTTCAACCATGGCTATATAATAATTCAATTCAGGATGATGGAAACGAAGACTAATTCTATATTTTTCTAACAAACCAATTTTGTTTCTCACCAAACATAAAAAATCACTATAACTAATATACTTAGAAATATCAAAGCGAATTCAAAAATACCTCCTTGTGGATATGCGTATTCCATATTTGTTTCAATAACTTGCCATCTCCCGCCGATTATAAGACAAACCATATATTCATTCATCCTTTTTAGAGAGGTTTTTAAGAAATTTCCTAAAGAAATAACAAGTAAACTGATAATTTTCTACAAAAGTTGATATATAATAAGGTTATTTCATAGTCAAACTCATTGATTTCATAGTCAAAATTAAAAAAAAAATGAAAAAATACCATAAAATCGCAGATCAAACGGAGAGGAAATTGCAGATGGACACTGTCCATCTGCAATTTTAGCATGATTCTTCCTTATATATACACAAAACCAAAACAAAAAATGAAAACAAAAACTCCATCTACGAATGTACAAGTGGCTAAAGCACGTCTGTGCTTTAGTCACTTGTACATTCGTAGATGGGATGGGTAAATCGCTGATGGACCATTCCCATCTGCGATTTTGGTGACTATATTCGCAACTTCAATATGTTTGGCTATTTTCTACAAAGTGATTAGTGTTTTTGGCTAAATTTGCAATTTTCTCATATATTATCACCGCTAACGATAATGATGGTCTTAAGGATTTAAATATCCTCAAGATAACCAAGACATGTAGAAAAAAAAGACCCTTATGGTATAAGTTTTTGATTTACTTATATATAATATTAAAAAAAAAACTAGGCCCCAAAAAAGTTTGGGCCCTGAACAGCTTCTACTTTGCCCCCCCCCCTCACTTCAATGCTCCCATGACTAACTACCACTAAAAGGTTGGGATATTCATCATTATATCCCTCTTATTTTTTAATATTAAAATAAAAAATATTTTTTTAATTAATTAAATTGTAGAGAGAGGTGGAGAAATGTAGAGAGAGATAAAGAGAGAAACAAATCGACTGGTGTGGTGGTTCGTGCTCCCCACTACAATTGACCATGAAAGTTGTCTACCACTAGCCACCACTAACACTTTGGGATGGTATTCACATTTGTGGTTAGTGGCCACATAGACCACAAAAGCTCTCGTGATGTCCATATCAGATAATTATGTCCCCTTTGATAGTTGTTGTCTTGGAAAATGTTGACCGGTAAAATGTTATCTGGGAAAGTTTTCTGACTGTGAAAGAAAACCATGTTGTTTGAATGTACATCTGACTGACTGTGTTGAATGGTGAAAAATGACCATATTACCCTAATGTTTTATACTGTGATGGATGAAATTGCTAAATAATTATAACAACATACAAATTGTTATACAAAATCAAAATAACATAATAATCATTTAAAAATCCAAATATAAAATGTCATACAAAGTAATTAAACATCAATAAATTAAAATCTAAATAGAATGTGGATTAGGTTGTTTATAGTTCATTGTTTTTCAAGTTGATGTTACATTGTTATTTTTCTAGCCATTTTAGTTTTTTTAACCCAATGTGTGATTCTTGACCCAATTTATGTCCGATAGTGGTGGGATGAATGAGATTTTTTAAAATAAATTAGGATGGGGATTGTGTTGTCCAAAAAAAATTAATCCAATAAAAATTAATGAAAAATCAACTAAAAAAATTAATAATTCAATAAAGTAATATTTATTAATATGTCTAAATATTTATATATTATAAATAATATTTATTAATATATAATAATTCAATAAAAAATTAATCCATAAAAAAATTAAAAAATTAAAAGAAATTAATAATCCAATAATATAATATTTATTAATACATAAATATTATATATTAAAAATAATAATCTAGTAAAAAAGTAATAATCCAATACAAAAATTAAAATAATAATAATAATAATAATAATCCAAGAAAAAAAGAAACAGACGAGTTTTGGCACAATTGTCTTTCCAGCCCATTTAGTCAGAAAAATATGGTTTTGGAACTTTCTGGGAAAGACATATCTTATTGGGAAAGACCCATTTTTTTGTGCAAATCAAACAGTCTTTCCGGTCAATTCAACCAAAAAGATCTGTTTGGACCTGGAAAGATGTTTACTAAACGGGGCCTTAGGCCAGACGGAGCGTTGAAGGGGGTGTGGGAGGCATTCCTATACATCGGAACACCGCACAGTCCCTACTTATACTTTTATAAAATATTGTTATATATATTCTGCATGTACTTATACTTTTATAGAATATTGTTATATTTTAAAGTATAACTCTTGGTCAGAGTGTTTTTATCCTGTGTGTTTATAGTTGTATATCTTGTATGAATTGATATACTAAGTTCACTATAAACAATGCTTCGATACCAATCTGTCACACCCCCAAACCAGAACGGCGGAAACGTCCGGGGTGGGTGACTTCATGTCAAGTATCACAACACATGCATTATAGTAATCAAAGTACAACAACCATTGCATTAATAATGTATAAGTTTTTACATAGGTGTTCAAACATTGAACATTTAACATCAAAAGTAGATAAAGTAAAAGACAACAGACGCAACACGACACTAGGATGTCTTCTCAAAAGCTCTGGGAGTGTACCTGTCTACTGGATTTCCTGAGAATACAAGTTATTTTACAAGAGAGGATCAACATTTAAGTTGGTGAATTCATAAGTATTAGTTTCATTTATGGAAGCCTTAATTTTAAGAAAATGATAGAATGAGTTCCAGAAAATCCCCTTATATTCTATTACAACTGGAAAGTAGTTTTAATACCATAAAACAGTTTCGTATATGTGTTATTGTACTTATAACATGGTATAACATAACTTTAGTTCACAATAAAATTATAAAAAGAATGTTTCCCGTTTTGTTTATGGAAAATGATTATTGTAGTTCGTGACAACCGTCACTTTCTGGTTAAGTCAAAGTCAAAGAAAGTCAACAAGTCAAACTGGTCAACTCAACTGGTGCTAATATGTTAGGGATTTCTTTATGTTTATTAATGTGTAACTATAAATTTTAATGCAAAGTAACACTTGAAAGTTTCAAATGTTCAAAATTCTAAACCCTAATCAGATTGAGGGAAGTAACAACTCTATAAAACACTATTGTGTGCCCTTCGGGGGTGTATAACACTCAAAATGGGATGTAACTAAGCCTATGGTCTTTGATCTACGAAGAAAAACATTAATAAAGGCCCCCGACAAAGTCTATCTCAATCTCTCCCATTGTATCTATATCTCTCCCAAATCTCTCTAAGCATGTGAAATCTCTCCAAGCATGTGAAATCTCTCCCATTATATCTATATCTCTCCCAAATCTCTCTAAGCATGTGAAATCTCTCCCGAATCTCTCTAAGCATGTGAAATCTCTCCCAAATCTCTCCAAGCATGTGAAATATCTCCTAAATCTTTCCAAGTATGTGAAATCTCTCCCATTGTATCTATATCTCTCCCAAATCTCTCTAAGCATGTGAAATCTCTCCCAAATCTCTCCAAGCATGTGAAATCTCTCACAAATCTCTCCAAGTATGTGAAATCTCTCCCAAATCTCTCCAAACATGTGAAATATCTCCTAAATCTCTCCAAGTATGTGAAATCTCTCCCAAATCTCTCCAAGCATGTGAAGTCTCTCCAAGTATGTGAAATCTCTCCGAAATCTCTCCAAGCATGTGAAATCTCTCCCAAATCTCTCTATGTACCTTCCTCAGTCGAAAACATCCCAAAACCGAAGGAGAAAACCCAAAAAAAAAAAAAAAAACCCTCGGTCCGGAACCCTCTTGGTCCGGACAATTTCGCACCTCCCTCAGCTTCGGACTCCTTTGCTTCGGAACTCCTTGCTTCGGACCATCTCACAGATGACAGGAGGACTTCGCCCGGACAAGCCTCGTACCTTCGGAATTGAGCAAATGGCTTCGGAATGCCCTAGTTGACTCCGAATTTTTGCTAAGAAGCTCCGGAACTCCCCTAAGCACTCCGGAACCCTCGTAGGTTCGCTCCTCACCTCTCGGTTTCAATCATTTTCACGTTTTAAGCTCGTTTTTCATGATTTTAACGTGATATTTTCACCCAAACTCATATTTTGACATATAAGACCCTAAATATTCATAATTTAAACACATTTTGAGGGAAATCTTTGTCTAAGAATAATATCTATTGGGTAAGATATTAAGGTGGAGTGTTGACTTTGCCTTAAAGTTATGACACAAGCTAACCACTCATACCTACTCCATGACATCCTTATGTCACTATTCACATCAGCCTTATCTACTCATTGTACCCTTAAACCTTCTTTAACAAGTTTCACTAAACCCCACACAACCAAAGAGTCCATATACTTCTCACATCTCCTAACTCTCTTTCACTCACACATTAAGTTACACACTTTTCTCTCTCAACCTCTCTCCAAGATTTAGAGATTCTCCAGGAAGTTTTGAACTTCTCATCCACTCTTGGTAAGTAACTTCATTCTACACTTGATTATCTTACACTTCTTCACTCAAGTCATGGATTTCTCACACAAATATCGTCATATTTGTTACTAGATCTTCAAATCTTCAAGTATCTCCCATGTGTTCTTGACTTGGAAACTTCTTCTCTTCAACATCCATCCTAAGAAATCAGTCAAGGTGAGTTCATACCCCCACATTTTCATGTTTTCTTCAACTTTTAAGGGGGGGGGGGGATACAAGTTAAAATACTAAAAACTTAACTAAACTCAAACATCAACTTTCAACAGGAAAGTTTAGTTCCATTCACGGACTGTTTTGACCATCTTAAACTTAATATCTTTCAAAACTGTTTAATATGCAAATAGTTCAGGTTCACACCTTTAAAATGAATACTTTCACATCTCCATACGATTTTTCTACAAATTATGGTGATTTTTACAAAACTGCCTATCATTTCATAAATGAATTCGGACCAGTCTGTGAATATGAACATTTTCACACAAGTTAGAGACTTTTAAAAATCATAATAAAAATTATGAATAAACTAGCCACATTTTCTAAACTCTCATAGTTTACGAATTTAGTTTTCGACTTCGTATGATTTTTTTCTATGATATTTTTAAAATGGTGCAGAAAGGTTAAAAACTCGTTACATAGCTTACAATATTAACAACACTTTGTAGTATGCTAAGGAAAGTGCATAACAATAAGTTTCTAAATGTTGGATGCATTTCTTGTTATTTTATCATCATAAATAGAAATTAGTCATTCATGATAAGGATTTTCATTCATTTCGAACACATACAATAAACTACAATAAGTATAGTTTATGGATTTTACAATACAATCATACTACATGAAAAAGGTTTTACTCTCAATAAAACGGGCCTTTCATATATACTACATGATAAACTATAATAGTAATAGTTTGTGGATTTCACATCACGAATTTACCACATAAAGGGTGATTTCACTTCCACCACGGAAAATGTTTTATATTCAAACTATACGTAAACTAGTTAACGTAAGTTGTGAGACAATTCTTCAATTGTACTCTTAGAGTACGGGTTAAAATTCCTGTAAGTTATAACCAAAGTCTCTTGTAGGGAGAGCGTGATAATTGTGTATAGATCTATATTGGGATTGACACCCCACACCTTGCTGCTAGCTACAGCGGGACCTGCAGGTCTACGAGTGACAAAAGTCATAGGATCTTGACATCTGAAAAACGTTGTTGCAGGTTAATTTCAGTTATAGTATGGTTATAATGACTCACATAGGGAATTAACAACCTTTCAAGTTTAAGGGAAAATTCTACTTTAAAAAGGGGTTTTATCTATCTAAAACTACATACTCTCAGTCTTGGGATTTAAGACTACATAACTTTATATAAGGAAAATATTGAATTTTCTTTGGAAACACATTACCATTATAGATAAAATATAAGTAGAAAATACGCACAAACTCTCGGCCTTGGGATTTAAGGTTACATAACTTTTTATAAGGAAAATAAAGGATTTTTCTTGAAGCATACGTTACCATTACAAACAAAGGTTTTCAAACTCTACATCCAAAAGCTTATTAACTCACCAACTTAATTGTTGACACTCTTTCAAAACTACTTGTATTCTTAGGAAACCAGTGAAACAGGAAATCAACAGCTTTTGAGGATGGGACGTTGAATCGTCAAACTTTTCATCTTTGCCATCATAGTGTAATTGATTTGAAACATGTAAACTCATACTAAGGTGTAACCTTTTCAATTATATTTATGATGGTTGTATTTACTTTGAGCACTATTATACTCATTGTTGTGATACTATACATGAAGTCCTCCACCCTCGGATGTTTCCGCCATCCTTGGTTCGGGGGTGTGACACAGTTGTATTTCTTACAACTACCCTACTGGTGAATTAACTACCTTATAATTAATCTAGTTAATTAGGGTTAAAATGTGTAACGACCCGTTTCCGGAGTGAAGAAGGAGAAGAAGAAGGAAGCAAGGAAACGAGTTCTAGTGCCAAGATCCAAGATCAAGTGTGAACTTATTGAGGTATTTTCGGAGTTCTCTTCTGGTTTCATGCTTAAACTTCCATTAGAGCTCTTTTAAGGGCTATTTGATGCTTGTTCCAAGCTTTATGCTTGATTGATTGTGTTATTGAGCCGAAATACCTTTGGATCTGAGTGTTGGGGTGTTGAAGAGTCCAGATCCACTGTCTTTTTGGAGTTACATTGCTTATTAGCCATGGATCTACCCTTGTTGTGCATATTTTAGTCTTATTTCCCTCATTCATGTGGTTGTGCACGTAAAGTTGGAAACTTTACGTGGTAAAACAGCTTAATGGACCTAGATCTATCATTTGCATGTGTTGGATTCAAGAGAAATCGAGTAAAAATATGTTGCATGGCGGCGACTCGGCGAGTCGGAGGAACGACTCGACGAGTCAGGTCGCGAGTCCCGAGTTCTTCAGTTTCTTCAGTGTCGAGTGTACGAGGTGAGTTAGGGAGTGGACTCAGCGAGTTAAGAGTAGACTCAGTAATGGAGGGACTCGGCGAGTTTGTTCATACAACTCGGCGAGTCCAAGGCAATCTCCTTGAAGATTAAGAACAACTCGTCGAGTCTGTTCATCTGACTCGGCGAGTCGGACGAAGATCATCTGAGTTTTGGATCCAGAGGATACTCGTCGAGTCGATGCCACACTCGACGAGTAACAGCTGGTAAGAGTTGAACGGAGAGTCTAGGACTCGGCGAGTCAGCCCTGAGTAAGTCAACTTTGACCAAGGGTAAAAGAGTCATTTTACCCTGAGTGTAGTGCTAGTGATTGATTGAGTGTGTTTATGGATTTGTAGCCGAGGAGATTCAGGAGCAGCAGCCGTTAGCTTTCCGAGCCGCACTCTCATCCGCTAGCTTTCGAGGTGAGTTTCCTTCAAGTAGGGACGGGTCTAAGGCCACAATGCCGGCCCGTCCAGTTAGCAGTAGTTTCCGGACTTCGGTCCGATGTAGCAGCTAGAATGTTTGATGCCTTCGTGGCTCAGACAAGATTTATGTGCTATGTTTTATGTGTTACGTGTTATGTGTTCCGGGCTACGGCTCGATGTAGTATGCAATATATGTGTTCATGCTAGTTGACATGTCATGATATGTTCAGTCAGTTAGTTCCGGACTCCGGTCCGATGCAGGGGACAAGGTCCCAGTTAGTTCCGGACTTCGGTCTGATGCAGTTAGTTCCGGACTTCGGTCTGATGCAGTTAGTTCCGGACTTCGGTCCGATGCAGTTAGTTCCGGACTTGGGTCCGATGCAGGGGACAAGGTCCCAGTCAGTTCCGGATTTTGGTCCGATGCAGTTTCCGGGCTTCGGCCCGATGCAGTGGGCAAGGCCCAATATGTGTTATATGCTATTGTATGGTATGTGGTATTTTGGGGGAGCTCACTAAGCTTCGTGCTTACGGTTTCAGTTTTGGTTTCAGGTACTTCCGCAAGAAAAGGGAAGAGCTCGGGATGATGGCATCGCACACACCACCGCCTCAGCTTTAGCCTGGGATTGCTTTAGATGTTTTGATCTAATGTAGTATGATACAGTTTTTCCGCACAGTATTTTATTATGTTTTGGAATACAACACGTATGGTTTTATTATATGATGCTCTGATTACAGTTTTGATTATATTAAAAACAAAAATTTTTGGGCCGTATTTTTCGGTCGTTTCAAGTTGGTATTAGAGCCCTGGTTTGAGGGATTCGGATACACTCTCGGGTGTATCTGAACTCAAACTAAAGGGGAAATAAAAGATTTTTAATAAAACGTTTCTACAAAAGAATTTTGAAAACACTTAGAAGGAAAAGAATTGTTTTAAGAAAAAGGTGTGTGCATGCGGTCAACCGAGCTCAAGTAAGTACTCCCAAATTACCCATACAAGTTATTTGTTCAATTTCAGTTTAGTAGAACAGCATGCTAGAATAGGACTAAGGGTGTAGGAGAACGCCTTATGTGCCTGCTTATGTGTTACAGCTCTATGAATATTGCATGCTAGAATTGAGTAGACAGCAGTAGGATAGCCTGTTTAGGATACGCCTGATCGTATGAGCTTAGCATCCTATGCTAGTGCAGTTTCTTGTTATAAGAATAGCTTGCGTGAGTCTGTTTCCCTTGTCCGAATGCTGCTTGCTTTGTGCTTAGTGGGATTCCGAGTAATGGGAGTTAGCCATTAGGTGGACACGTCACACCACATGTAATCAGGTTTGAATAATCCCAGAGTGCTGGAACTGGCCCTACTGCGCAGCTCTTGTTTGAGTCCAACCGTTGTAGGAACGGATCTTTTACTTGAAGGATTATCCGATCCTCATCACATGTGATGGTGTTCAGGTGATGGCTAACTGGCAGTGCAAGGAGACCTACAGCAGCTGAGGACCAGTCGTATTGAGCTCGAGTTTTCTCTAGGGCAAGCCTAGGGTGAGAGTAGCAGGGAATAGCAGCAGTAGAAGTGACTTGGGAAAGTCGAGGCAGTTCTTGAGGAAAGTATGGATAGATGTGGAAGGTAGTAGGGGCCCATACTACTGGAAGCAGAGGATCCGTATTCGAATCAAGGAAGGCCAAGATTAGACCAGGAAGCTAGTAGTCGTATCATGATCCCTTGAAATATTTCAATGTTCTGATGTTGTTATGATATGTTTCAGAATGGTAGTTTTGCGTCCGAGGCCAGCAGCCGGCAGTTCAGATGCCGGAGGAGGATCAGGATCGGGATCCGACCCGGAGGTCGGACAGATCGATGAGCAGACCAGAGAGTTCCTTTCTTCTGAGATTACTCGCATCATACTTGAGCAGACTCCTGTGATCTTCGATTCGATCAAGGAGGGCATTTTGGAGATGATGGATGAGAGACTGAGTACCTTCCGTACTGAGATGGCGGCCGTGATGGGGTCGCGCACACTCACTTTCAGGGAGTTCAGGGCATGTGGGGCTCCTGACTATCACGGGGCACGGGACCCCATAGCGAGTACCAGGTGGTTGGCGGATGTGGCCAACGCATTCCGCACTAGCAGATGTCCCGAGGGGGACAAGGTCAGATTGGCGTCCTGTCTCCTGAAGGGCAGGGCACGTGACTGGTGGGAGGAGGTAGGACATACCATCGGGGATGATGCGGCATTGGATGCCATGACCTGGGCTGATTTCTCTACCATGTTCAGAGCGGAGTTCGCACCGGTCATTGAGGTGCAACAGTTAGCCAGGGAGTTCCAGGATCTTACCCAGACTACCGAGACAGTGGCGGAGATCACCGCCAAGTTCAGGGAGCGGGCCCTTCTTGTTCCTCAGTATGCAGCAGACGAGGAGATGAAGAAGGCCCGTTATCACGAGATGTTGCGGAGCGACATTCGTATGTTTGTGAGCCGGTCCAGTTGCAAAACACTGGACGACATGATTGCTAGAGCCAGAGAGAGGGAGATTGATCTCGAGATGGAGAGGAAGAGGAAACCGGAGGCGGTTTCGGGTGCAGGCAGTGTGGGCAAAAAGCCCAAGGTTTCAGATCACAGGTCCAGGGGTCAGCAGAGCCACGGTCGATGTGGCAAGTGTGGGAGGTTGCACGAGGGGGCGTGCAAGGCAGGGAGTTCCGGCTGCTACAAGTGCGGTCGGACCGGGCATATGAGTAGGGATTGTACGGCCCCTGCCACTACGGTTACAGCATCGGATCTGATTTGCTTTCAGTGCAATCAGAGGGGACACAAAAGGTCCCAGTGTCCCAGTTTAGCTGCATCAGGGAAGGTGCATGCACCCGCCCCTGCTACTTTGAGGATCACAGATGGCCGTCAGGGCCGAGCTGATACGCCGGTGGCGAAGAGCAGAGCATTTCAGATGACAGCAGAGGAGGCGCGAGCGACTCCTGATGTGGTGACGGGTATGTATATTTCTTTCATCTCTTAATTATTAATATATCGTTTGAATATTATTTGATGGTACGCTTTGTTTAGGGTCGTTCTCGGTGAACGGCATCCCTGCTTTGGTATTGTTTGACTCGGGGGCCACCCGATCATTTGTATCGCTTGCAAGAGATTTAGCAGAGCTCCGGGGGAACTGGATTGTCCGTTAGAGGTTGAGATAGCAGATGATAGGACCGTGAGGGTCGACAAAGTATATAGAGGGTGTTCCCTTCAGATATTTGAGGAGCAGTTTCCAGTGGATTTGGTTCCGATTCCCCTGCGCGGGAATAAAGTTATTGTGGGAATGGATTGGCTAAGCCCCAATGGGGCGGTGATTGATTGTGAGCTTCAGCTAGTGAGGGTTCGCACTCCCAGTGGGGGAGAGATAGTGGTTCAGGGCGAGAGGCCCCAGCGAGGATTGACCTTCTGCTCTGCCGCTAGGGCGAGGCGCTACGTTCAGCAGGGTTGCGCCGGTTATGTAGCCTACGTCTTGGATGCCCGGGATAAGGGCAAGACGACGATCGATGATGTTCCTATTGTTCGAGATTACCCGGATGTGTTTCCCGAGGATTTGCCGGGGATACCTCCTGAGAGGCAGGTTGAGTTCAGGATCGATCTGGTTCCTGGTGCGGCTCCGATAGCCAAAGCACCATATCGACTTGCTCCCCCTGAGATGCAGGAGTTGTCTACACAGCTTCAGGAGCTGTTAGACAAGGGTTTCATTCGACCGAGCAGTTCGCCTTGGGGAGCGCCGATCTTATTTGTGAGGAAGAAAGACGGGTCGCATCGGATGTGTATTGATTACCGGGAGTTGAACAAGGTAACGATGAAGAACCGTTACCCACTTCCGAGGATAGATGACTTGTTTGATCAGCTCCAGGGAGCGTCTTGGTTCTCCAAGATCGACCTACGCTCCGGTTACCACCAGATGAGGGTCAGGGATGAGGATGTGCAGAAGACTGCTTTCAGGACCCGGTATGGTCATTATGAGTTTGTGGTGATGCCATTTGGGCTCACCAATGCCCCAGCCGCGTTCATGGATCTCATGAACCGCGTATGTAGACCGATGCTGGATCGGTCAGTGATAGTGTTCATCGATGACATCTTGGTGTATTCCAAGACGCAGGGACAACACGAGGAGCACCTGCGGGAGGTGTTGGAAACTTTGAGGAGGGAGAGACTGTTCGCTAAGTTCTCCAAGTGCGAGTTCTGGTTACGCGAGGTGCAGTTTCTTGGGCATCTCGTTAATCAGAAGGGTATTTTGGTTGACCCGGCCAAGATTGAGGCCGTGATGCAGTGGGAGGTCCCGAGGTCTCCATCTGAGATTCGGAGCTTCCTAGGATTGGCAGGGTATTATCGGAGGTTTATTCAGGATTTCTCCAAGATAGCAGTGCCGCTCACCCGACTAACCAAGAAGTCGGTAGTTTTTCATTGGGGGCCTGAGCAGCAGGCGGCGTTCGAGACTCTCAGGCAGAGATTGTGCGAGGCTCCGATCCTTACCTTGCCAGAGGGTGTTGAGGACTTCGTGGTCTATTGTGATGCTTCGATCACAGGCATGGGAGCAGTGTTGATGCAGCGAGGCCATGTGGTGGCTTATGCTTCGAGACAGTTGAAGCCTCACGAGGCTAATTATCCTACCCACGACTTGGAGCTGGGGGCAGTTGTATTTGCCCTCAAGATTTGGAGGCATTACCTGTATGGGGTCCGCTGTACTATCTACACGGACCACAAGAGTTTACGATACCTTATGGATCAGCCGAGTTTGAATATGAGACAAAGGAGATGGTTGGACGTGCTGAAGGACTATGACTGTGAGATCCTGTATCATCCAGGGAAGGCCAACGTGGTGGCCGATGCCCTGAGCCGCAAGGTGTCGGCGGCCCCTATCAGAGATTTGTGTATGAGGATGACGGTAATCACTCCTTTGTTGGAGCGGATCAAGGAGGCTCAGATGGAGGGTCTCAAGGAGGAGAGGCAGAAGTGCGAGAGGATAGTGGGTCGAGTAGCTTCGTTCGACTACGACAGTCGGGGTTTGATGACGCTTCATGGTAGGGTGTGGGTACCGTACTGGGGTGGGGTACGGCAGGTATTGATGGACGAGGCTCATAAGTCTCGATTTTCTATCCATCCAGGGGCGACGAAGATGTATCGAGATCTTCGACCTGATTATTGGTGGCCCTGCATGAAGCGGGACGTCGCTTGGTACGTTGAGAGGTGCCTGACCTGCCGAAAGGTCAAGGCGGAGCACCAGAGACCTCACGGCAAGATGCAGCCGTTGGATATTCCCGTGTGGAAATGGGAGGACATCACCATGGATTTTATCACCAAACTTCCCAGGACCGCACGTGGAGTAGATTCGATATGGGTAGTGGTGGATCGGTTGACGAAGAGTGCCCATTTTATCCCGATCCAGGAGAGTATATCGGCGGAAAGGTTAGCCGATATCTATGTGCGAGAGATTGTGGCACGTCATGGAGTGCCGGTATCGGTAGTGTCGGACCGAGATGTTCGCTTCACGTCCAGATTCTGGAAGCGGTTTCACGACGAGATGGGTACTCGTCTCCATTTCAGCACCGCTTTTCATCCTCAGACTGACGGGCAGAGCGAGAGGACGATTCAGACTCTCGAGGACATGCTTAGGGCATGCGTCCTGGATTTTGGGGGCTGTTGGGATACGTATCTTCCCTTAGCGGAATTCTCGTATAACAACAGCTATCATGCGAGCATTGATCGACCTCCTTTTGAGATGTTATATGGCAGGAAGTGCAGGACCCCGATTTGTTGGGGTGAGGTCGGTCAGCGGGTTATGGGGAGCACTGAAGTGGTGCTCAAGACGACGGAACTGATCCAGCAGGTCCGTAGTAGACTGCAGACGGCGCAGAGTCGGCAGAAGAGCTACGCCGACAAGAGGCGTTCAGACTTGGAGTTCCAGGTAGGAGACATGGTTCTTCTGAAAGTCTCACCTTGGAAAGGTGTCATCAGGTTCCGGAAGAGGGGCAAATTGGGCCCCAGATTTATTGGTCCTTTCAGGGTTTTGGCCCGGGTGGGTCGGGTTGCTTACCGGTTAGATCTTCCTGAGGAGCTCAGTTTGATACACAACACCTTCCACGTGTCGCAGTTGAGGAAGTGTCTAGTGGACGAGACAGCGGTCGTTCCCTTGGAGGATATCCAGGTCGATAGCGGCTTGAATTATATCGAGAAGCCGATAGCAATTTTGGAACGGAAGACCAAGACCTTGAGGAACAAGGTAATTCAGCTGGTAAAGGTGCAGTGGCAGCATCGGAAGGGGTCTGAGTGGACATGGGAGGCTGAAGAAGAAATGAGAACGCACTACCCGGAGTTATTCGCAGATCCAGCCGTAGCAGACTTCGAGGACGAAGTCTGAAACAAGTGGGGGAGAATTGTAACGACCCGTTTCCGGAGTGAAGAAGGAGAAGAAGAAGGAAGCAAGGAAACGAGTTCTAGTGCCAAGATCCAAGATCAAGTGTGAACTTATTGAGGTATTTTCGGAGTTCTCTTCTGGTTTCATGCTTAAACTTCCATTAGAGCTCTTTTAAGGGCTATTTGATGCTTGTTCCAAGCTTTATGCTTGATTGATTGTGTTATTGAGCCGAAATACCTTTGGATCTGAGTGTTGGGGTGTTGAAGAGTCCAGATCCACTGTCTTTTTGGAGTTACATTGCTTATTAGCCATGGATCTACCCTTGTTGTGCATATTTTAGTCTTATTTCCCTCATTCATGTGGTTGTGCACGTAAAGTTGGAAACTTTACGTGGTAAAACAGCTTAATGGACCTAGATCTATCATTTGCATGTGTTGGATTCAAGAGAAATCGAGTAAAAATATGTTGCATGGCGGCGACTCGGCGAGTCGGAGGAACGACTCGACGAGTCAGGTCGCGAGTCCCGAGTTCTTCAGTTTCTTCAGTGTCGAGTGTACGAGGTGAGTTAGGGAGTGGACTCAGCGAGTTAAGAGTAGACTCAGTAATGGAGGGACTCGGCGAGTTTGTTCATACAACTCGGCGAGTCCAAGGCAATCTCCTTGAAGATTAAGAACAACTCGTTGAGTCTGTTCATCTGACTCGGCGAGTCGGACGAAGATCATCTGAGTTTTGGATCCAGAGGATACTCGTCGAGTCGATGCCACACTCGACGAGTAACAGCTGGTAAGAGTTGAACGGAGAGTCTAGGACTCGGCGAGTCGGGTATCCCGACTCGGCGAGTCAGCCCTGAGTAAGTCAACTTTGACCAAGGGTAAAAGAGTCATTTTACCCTGAGTGTAGTGCTAGTGATTGATTGAGTGTGTTTATGGATTTGTAGCCGAGGAGATTCAGGAGCAGCAGCCGTTAGCTTTCCGAGCCGCACTCTCATCCGCTAGCTTTCGAGGTGAGTTTCCTTCAAGTAGGGACGGGTCTAAGGCCACAATGCCGGCCCGTCCAGTTAGCAGTAGTTTCCGGACTTCGGTCCGATGTAGCAGCTAGAATGTTTGATGCCTTCGTGGCTCAGACAAGATTTATGTGCTATGTTTTATGTGTTACGTGTTATGTGTTCCGGGCTACGGCTCGATGTAGTATGCAATATATGTGTTCATGCTAGTTGACATGTCATGATATGTTCAGTCAGTTAGTTCCGGACTCCGGTCCGATGCAGGGGACAAGGTCCCAGTTAGTTCCGGACTTCGGTCTGATGCAGTTAGTTCCGGACTTCGGTCTGATGCAGTTAGTTCCGGACTTCGGTCCGATGCAGTTAGTTCCGGACTTGGGTCCGATGCAGGGGACAAGGTCCCAGTCAGTTCCGGATTTTGGTCCGATGCAGTTTCCGGGCTTCGGCCCGATGCAGTGGGCAAGGCCCAATATGTGTTATATGCTATTGTATGGTATGTGGTATTTTGGGGGAGCTCACTAAGCTTCGTGCTTACGGTTTCAGTTTTGGTTTCAGGTACTTCCGCAAGAAAAGGGAAGAGCTCGGGATGATGGCATCGCACACACCACCGCCTCAGCTTTAGCCTGGGATTGCTTTAGATGTTTTGATCTAATGTAGTATGATACAGTTTTTCCGCACAGTATTTTATTATGTTTTGGAATACAACACGTATGGTTTTATTATATGATGCTCTGATTATAGTTTTGATTATATTAAAAACAAAAATTTTTGGGCCGTATTTTTCGGTCGTTTCAAAATGTGATTAGGTTGTAACCATACTTGATAGACTAGTATAAAACACGACGTTCTTCAGGCGTCGAAAATGATATGACATTCGTCACCCGTAGACCTGCAGGTCCCACTGTAGTTAGCAGCAAGGTGTAGGATGGTCAATCCTGTATAGATCTATACAAAAACTCAAGCTCTCTCTCCAGGAGACTCTGTTTACAAAAAGCGACATAACAAGTATATTGCTATGCTGTGAAGTAATATCTCACACTTTTGGTTTATCTAGTTTTAAGTAAAGATTGAATTATATCCTTTTCTTAACACAATAGTTAAAACCTTGTATACTTATCTAGTAAAAATAGATTTCTCGTTTGTTTCATACATTATACCTATTATAATTCATATGTTCTATCTGATTAGCATGATCTCTCATGAGTGTACTCATTTCCTTAGCGTGATATAAAGGTAACAATATTGATTGAAGTAACATTTTATATTCCTATATATATATATATATATATATATATATATATATATATATATATATATATATATATATATATATATATATAAACGAAACGACTTTCAGACAAATAACTCCACCTTAAGCCCACATCCACACAAGGAAAAGGAAATAAGACAATTCATTATTCCTAAGCCCTTTAAGTCTTATTTATATACCTATAAATATATGAACATGCTTTTGACAAATATAAGTTCAAAGAGTTTATAAAACATTTTAAAAGAGTTTTACTATGTTTAAAAAGAGTTTACATGAATTTAAAGAGTTTACGTGACTTTAAGTCATTTTGGAAGTATTTGGTAATCTTTTATTGTAAATACAATATTTAAAAGCATAAGACAAACTTTTGTGTTATTGTTATCACAAGTAAATATTAACACAATTTAATTGTGTTCAACTTGTATCCCCCCCTTAAAAAGCATTTAAAACCATTTAAAAAGGTAAATTTTAGTGGTATGAACCCACCTTATGTTGGGGATTCGACTAAAGATTTGGTATAGGACTGTTAGGTGCATTTCATGCATTCATTTTGTAGTTTTAATTCATAAAAGTGCATTGCATTTAGGTTTAAACTCATGCATTTTGCATATTTTTCGGGATTTTTCATGATGCAATTCCATTCACACACTTTTATGATGTTTCAGGGACTTTTTGAAGGTTGGAAATCGCTGGAGGAAGATTAAAAGAACTGGAGACAGAGTTACAGAAGTTTTGGAGCTCAGAAGAAGGAGAATGTAGAATTCAGCTTTTCAGAGGTTTACACGGCCGTGTAAACTTATGCCTTCCATTTACACGGGCCGTGTAAATGTACATGCAAGGGCAGTCTACTTCGATGATCTTGAAAGATTAAGCATTCTACTTCTATTGTTTACACGGCCGTGTAAATGGCACCCTATAATTTACACGGGCCGTGTAAACGTCTCGGCAGTTTTAAAGTGGTTTTGTTTTCTTATAATGGAGACAATTAGTTTTGTGGGAGGTTAGGTCGGATTTTGGGAGAAAGGAAGGCGATTTTCAGAACTTTGGCAAGTAGATTAACACTTGGAAACACTTTAATTTCCTTTTTGTAAGTCAATTTGAAGTTTAAACTTGTTTGATTTGTAGTTTAACCTAGACATGTGTAGTTGATTTCATTATCATTTCCGAATCTGAACTCTTAAGTATGTGTTGTTAGGTTGTAACTTGAATTTGACTTATGTTTAACATCTAGTAATCTTTGATTTGATCTTAATCATGTGTTTGGTTGGTTCTCTTTTTCATTTGATCAATGAATTAGGGTTCTAGTTAATCTAGTTAATCAAATTATGAAATTCGTATATGTTTTATGATTTGATGTTAGTAACACACACTTACTTGGTTGTAATTAGATCAAAATTAGTGTAATCAAAGATTAAATGTTTATATTCCCAAGCTTAAGAGGAATGTTAAACATTGTTGGTAATTAGTGCAAGAACTTAATGTCATTTAATGATTTGATGCAAGAGCTTATTTGAGTTAAATCAATTAAATGAAGTTTTATTTGAAGAGCTTGTTTTGAATAAAATATTTTTGCCAATTTGGATATTAGAGTTTATTAATATCCAACATACCAACCTAGATTGAACATGAGTTATAATCATATTAAATCTTTCAACATAATACATGTATAAGAGTCAGAATCGGAAATCTACTTCTTTTATTGCGTTTTTTTATCAATCTTTCTTATTTATGAAGTTTAGTTCAAGCTCAAACACAATCCCCCATTTTAATATTATCTGTATTATGTGTGAAAATATGGCAAGATAAGAAGTCATGTATTCCTGTGGACCGACCCTGCTTACTCTATACTATTTTTAGTGTTAGAAATAGCAGTGATTTGAGTTTTATTAATATTATTTTATCCCATCATTTGTTGGTTTGACCACCAAACAAGGACATTAGCTCCAAAGTGAAATCTTGCTAACAAAACGAGTCCTAAACACGATTCACGTAATATATACGTATACTTATTAATGAATATAATCAAAAGAATGATAGGGAATCGAACTAATTTGCAAGTTTAACTTACAAATAAGGGTGTTAGAAGTAAAGATGGAGGGTTGTCTTATGTTCACGGCCAAGCTGTGTGTTCACGACCCAAGAACATTTGGTGTTCTTGAGTTCACGAACCAATCTGAGTGTTCACGGCCCAAGAACGGTTGGTGTTCTTGAGTTCACGGCCCAATAATCTTAATGGAAGAATAGCACTTGAAAATCCTAAGCAAGTTCCCTTGAATATTTAGGGAAGAAGGATGATATTTGAGAGGTAAATGGGAGTTTTCCGTTGGAGATATAGAGAGAAAAAAAGGTGTGTTGAAACGACCCAAAAATTTCGTTTTTTTTTTCAACACAACCAAAAACCATAATCTGAGTGTCATATCATAAACCATACATGATGTATCTCAAAATAATAATAAAACACTATGCGAAAAACTGTATCATATCCATGTTATATAAAAATCAAGAACCAATCAACTCCCAGGATAAAAGCTGAAGCTGTGGTGTGTGCGATGCCATCATCCCGAGCTCCTCTCTCTACAAGCGGAAGTACCTGAAACAAAACTGAAACTGTAAGCACGAAGCTTAGTGAGCTCCCCCAAACTACCACATACCATACAATACATATAAATCATATACTGGGCCTTGCCCACTGCATCAGACCGAGGTCTGGAACTAGCTGCATCGGACCGAAGTCCGGAACTGACCGGGACCTTGTCCCCTGCATCGGACCAGAGTCCGGAACTAACTGCATCGGATCGGAGTCCGAAACTAACTGCATCGGACCGAAGTCCGGAACTGACTGCATCGGACCGAAGTCCGGAACTGACTGCATCGGACCGAAGTCCGGAACACATAACACAAGTATGCTTGAATCACAAAGACGTCAAGCCAGCTAGCTACCACATCAAACTAAAGATCGGACTGCTGATAATTACACGGGCCGGCATTGTGGCCGTAGACCCGATCCTACTGAAGGGAGACTCACCTCGTGAACTGGCTGCTGGGTGAATAGCTCTGAGGGCTAACTGCTGCTGCTCCGGTATCTCCCCGGCTACAAGACCATAAACATATTCAATCAAATACTAAACACTGCACTGGGTAAAATGATTCTTTTACCCTAGGTCAAAGTCAACTCTCAGACGAAGTCAACTCTCGGTCAAAGTCAACCCATAGTTGACCTGACTCGCCGAGTTGGGCTGCCAACTCGCCGAGTCCCTATTCTCACTCCTCGACTTAACCCACTGCTACTCGTCGAGTATGGCATCAACTCGACGAGTACTCTCCCGATCCAAGAACTCAGACAATCTTCATCCGACTCGCCGAGTCCTATGAACAACTCGACGAGTTGTTCTTGAGCTTTAAGAAGATTGCCTTGGACTCGCCGAGTTGTATGAACAACTCGCCGAGTCCCTCCATCACTGAGTCTACTCTCAACTCGCTGAGTCCACTCTCTAACTCACTAGATCCACTCGACACTGATAAAAATGAAGGAATCGTGGACTCGCGACCCAACTCGCCGAGTCGTTCTTCCCGACTCGCCGAGTTGCCGCCATGCAACTGATTTTTACTCGGTTTTGTTTGAATCCAACACATACAATTGATAGATCTGAGTCCAATAAGCTGATTTACCACGTAAAGTTTCCAACTTTACGTGTACAACCTCATGAATAAGGGAAATAAGGCTACAAGATGCACAAAATGGGTAGATCTATTGTTAATATGCAAAGTAACTCCAAAAAGACAGTAGATCTGGGCTCTACAACACCCCATCATTCAGATCTAAAGATATCTCGACTTATTAAGGCATTCATGCACACATAAGGCTTGGAACAAGCATCAACTAGCTCTTAGGAGAGCCCTAATGGAAGTTTAAAGCATATAACAAGAGGGAACTCCGAAAATACCTCAAATAACTCAGACTTGCCCTTGGATCTTTGCACTCCAACTCTTCTCCTTGCTTCTTTCTTCTTCTCCTTCTTCACACCTTCACAAAATGGCACCAAAAACACTTATAAGCTCTCAAGGGAGGATTAGGGTTTTCTCACTGCGTTCACAGGGTGAGGGAGGCGAGAATGGGGTTATAAGGTGGTTTAAATAGTGGGCAACCCGGGGATTTAGGGTTTCACCCAGACGGATGGACTCGCCGAGTCCAGGATATGGACTCGCCGAGTCCCCGGCTCACGCGTGCTCGCAGCCGCGACCCTACTCGGCGAGTTAGGCTATGAACTCGCCGAGTTCCTCTTGCAAAACTTACAACAATTACCAATGAATTAACATACCGGGAACGGGTCGTTACAATTCTCCCCCACTTGTCTCAGACTTCGTCCTCGAAGTCTGCTACGGCTGGATCTGCAAATAACTCTGGGTAGTGCTCTCTCATCTCCTCCTCAGCCTCCCACGTCCACTCAGACCCCTTCCGGTGCTGCCACTGCACCTTTACTAACTGAATTTCCTTGTTCCTCAAGGTCTTGGTCTTCCGGTCGAGAATTGCGACCGGTCTCTCAATATAATTCAGGCTGCTATCAACCTGAATATCCTCTAGGGGAACGACTGCTGACTCATCCACCAGACACTTTCTCAACTGAGACACATGGAAAGTGTTGTGGATCTGACTAAGCTCCTCAGGAAGATCTAACCGATAAGCAACCCGACCCACCTGGGCCAAAACCCTGAAAGGACCAATAAATCTGGGGCCCAACTTGCCCCTCTTCCAGAACCTGATGACACCCTTCCAAGGTGAGACTTTCAGAAGGACCATATCCCCCACCTGGAACTCCAAATCCGAACGCCTCCTATCGGCGTAGCTCTTCTGCCGACTCTGAGCAGTCTGCAATCTACTACGGACCTACTGGATCAACTCAGTCGTCTTGAGCACAACCTATGTGCTCCCAATGACTCGCTGACCGACCTCGCCCCAACAAATCGGGGTCCTACACTTCCTCCCATACAGCATCTCAAAGGGAGGTCGATCAATGCTCGCATGATAACTGTTGTTATACGAGAATTCCGCTAACGGAAGATACGTATCCCAACTGCCACCGAAATCTAGGACACATGCCCTAAGCATGTCCTCGAGAGTCTGAATCGTCCTCTCGCTCTGCCCGTCTGTCTGAGGGTGGAAGGCGGTGCTGAAATGGAGACGAGTACCCATCTCGTCGTGGAACCGCTTCCAAAATCTGGATGTGAAACGGACATCTCGGTCAGACACCACTGATACCGGCACTCCATGACGTGCCACAATCTCACGCACATAGATATCGGCTAACTTCTCCGCCGATATACTCTCCTGGATCGGGATAAAATGGGCACTCTTCGTCAACCGATCCACTACTACCCATATCGAGTCCACTCCACGTGCGGTCCGGGGAAGCTTGGTGACAAAATCCATGGTAATGTCCTCCCATTTCCACACGGGAATGTCTAACGGCTGCATCCTGCCGTGAGGTCTCTGGTGCTCCGCCTTGACCTTCTGGCAGGTCAGGCATCTCTCGACGTACCAGGCGACGTCCCGCTTCATGCAGGGCCACCAATAATCAGGTCGAAGATCTCGATACATCTTTGTCGCTCCTGGGTGGATAGAAAATCGAGACTTATGAGCCTTGTCCATTAATACCTGCCGTACCCCACCCCCGTACGGTACCCATACCCTACCATGAAGTGTCAACAAACCCCGACTGTCGTAATCAAATGAAGCTACTCGGCCTACTATCCTCTCACACTTCTGCCTCTCCTCCTTGAGGCCCTCCATCTGAGCCTCCTTGATCCGCTCCAGCAGTGGAGTGATCACTGTCATCCTCATACACAGATCCCTGATAGGGGCCGCCGACACCTTGCGGCTTAGGGCGTCGGCCACCACGTTGGCCTTCCCTGGATGATAAAGGATCTCATAGTCATAGTCCTTCAGCACGTCCAACCACCTCCTCTGCCTCGTGTTCAAACTCGGCTGATCCATAAGATATCTCAAACTCTTGTGATCCGTGTATATAGTACAACGGACCCCATAAAGGTAATGCCTCCAAATCTTGAGGGCAAACACAACTGCCCCCAGCTCCAAATCATGGGTAGGATAATTAGCCTCGTGAGGCTTCAATTGTCTCGAGGCATAAGCTATCACATGGCCTCGCTGCATCAGAACTGCTCCCAAACCTGTGATCGAGGCATCACAATAGACTACAAAGTCCTCTACTCCCTCTGGCAAGGTAAGGATCGGAGCCTCGCACAATCTCTGCCTAAGGGTCTCGAATGTTGTCTGCTGCTCTGGACCCCAACGAAATACCACTGACTTCTTGGTCAGTCGGGTGAGCGGCACTGCTATCTTGGAGAAATCCTGAATAAATCTCCGATAATACCCTGCCAACCCTAGGAAGCTCCGAATCTCAGATGGAGACTTCGGGACCTCCCACTGCATCACGGCCTCTATCTTGGCCGGATCAACCAGAATACCCTTCTGGTTGACGAGGTGACCAAGGAACTGCACCTCGCGCAACCAGAACTCACATTTGGAGAACTTTGCGAAAAGTCTCTCCCTCCTCAAAACCTCCAGCACCTCCCGCAGGTGCTCCTCGTGCTGCTCCTGCGTCTTGGAATATACCAAGATGTCATCTATGAACACTATCACTGACCGATCCAGCATCGGTCTACACACGCGGTTCATGAGATCCATGAACGCGGCTGGAGCATTGGTGAGCCCAAATGGCATCACCACAAACTCGTAATGACCATACCTGGTCCTGAAAGCAGTCTTCTGCACATCCTCATCCCTAACCCGCATCTGATGATATCCGGAGCGTAGATCGATCTTGGAGAACCAAGACGCTCCCTGAAGCTGATCAAACAAATCATCTATCCTCGGGAGTGGGTAACGGTTCTTCACCGTTACCTTATTCAACTCCCGATAATCAATACACATACGATGCGACCCATCCTTCTTTCTCACGAACAGGATCGGCGCTCCCCAAGGCGAACTGCTCGGCCGAATGAAACCCTTGTCTAACAGCTCCTGCAGCTGTGTTGACAACTCCTGCATCTCAGGGGGAGCTAGTCGATACGGTGCCTTGGCTATCGGAGCCGCACCAGGAATGAGGTCGATCCTGAACTCAACCTGTCTCTCAGGAGGTATCCCCGGCAAATCCTCGGGAAACACGTCCGGGTAGTCTCGAACAATAGGAACATCATCCACTGTTGACTTGCCCTTCTCCCGGGCATCCAAAACGTAAGCTACAAAACCGGCGCAACCCTGCTGAACATAGCGCCTCGCCCTTGCGGCGGAACAAAAGGTCGGTCCTCGCTGTGGCCTCTCGCCCTGAATCACCAACTCTCCCCCACTGGGAGTGCGAACCCTCACTAGCTGAAGCTCACAATCAATCACCGCCCCATTGGGGCTTAGCCAATCCATACCCACAATAACCTTATTCCCTCGCAGGGGAATAGGTACCAGATCCACTGAAAACTGCTCATCAAATAACTGAAGAGAACACCCTCTGTGCACTCTGCCGACCCTCACGGTCCTATCATCCGCTATCTCAACCTCTAATGGACAATCCAGCTCCCCTGGAGCTCTACTGAACCTCTTGCTAAGCGCAAGAGATACGAATGATCGGGTAGCCCCCGAATCGAATAATACCAAAGCAGAAATGCCGTTCACAGAGAACGACTCTGAATAAAACATACAATCATAAGCAACATTAATCAATAATAATAAAGAGATAAAAGGGAAGATACATACCCGTCACCACATCAGGAGTCGCTCGCGCCTCCTCTGCTGTCATCTGAAACGCCCTACTCTTCGCCACTGGCGCATCAGCTCGGCCCTGCCGGCCATCTGTAATCCTCAAGGTAGCAGGGGCAGGTGCAGCCACCTTCCCCGCTGAAGCTAAACTCGGACACTGGGACTTTTTATGTCCCCTCTGATTGCACTGAAAGCAAATCAGATCTGATGCTGCGACGGCAGTAGCAGGGGCCGTACAATCCCTACTCAAATGCCCAATCTGACCGCACTTGTAGCAGCCGGAACTCCCTGCCTTGCACGCTCCCTCGTGCAATCTCCCACACTTGCCACATCGACCGTGGCTCTGCTGACTCCTAGATCTGTGATCCGAAACCTTGGGCTTTTTGCCCGAACCGCCTGAACCCGAAACCGCCTCCGGTTTCCTCTTCTTCTCCATCTCAAGATCAATCTCCCTCTCCCGAGCTCTAGCAATCATATCTTCCAGCGTTTTACAGCTGGACCGGCTCACAAACTGGCGGATATCGCTCTGCAACATCTCATGATAACGGGCCATCTTCATTTCCTCATCAGCTACATACTGAGGAACGAGAAGAGCCCTATCCCTGAACTTGGCGGTGATCTCCGCCACTGTCTCTGTAGTCTGGGTGAGGTCCTGAAACTCCCTAGCTAGCTGTTGCACCTCAATGACCGGTGCAAACTCCGCCCTGAACCTGGTAGAGAAATCAGCCCAGGTCATGGCGTCCAATGCTGCATCATCCCCAATGGCATGCCCGACCTCCTCCCACCAATCTTGTGCCCTGTCCTTCAGAAGACAGGACGCCAATCTGACCTTGTCCCCCTCGGGACATCTGCTAGTACGGAAAGCGTTGGCCACATCCGCCAACCATCTGGTGCTCGCTATGGGGTCTCGCGCCCCATGATAGTCCGGAGCTCCACATGCCCTGAATTCCCTGAAAGTAAGGGTGCGTGTCCCCATCATGGCCGCCACCTCGGCACGGAAGGTGCCCAATCTCTCATCCATCAGCTCTAGAATCCCCTCCTTGATCGAACCGAAGATCACAGGAGTCTGCTCTATAATGATGCGCGTAATCTCCGAAGAAAGGAACTCTCGGGTCTGCTCATCCATGCGCTCATCCCCCGAACCTGAACCTGATCCCTCCCCGGCACCTCCGCTGCCGGCTGCTGGTCTCGAACGCAGAACCACCATTCTGAAACACATCACAACTACATCAGAAAACACAAATATCTTGAGGGATCATTGATACTACAACTAGCTTCCTGGTCTTGTCTCAGCCTTTCTTGATTCGAGTACGAATCCTCTGCTTCCAGTAGTACGGGCCCATACTACCTTCCACATCTATCCGTACTTTCTTCAAGAACTGCCCTGACTCCACCAAGTCACTTCTACTACTACTGATCTCTGCTACTCTCATCCTAGGCTTGCCCCAGGGAAACCTCAGACTCAACTCAACTAGTCCTCAGCTGCTGCAGGTCTCCTTATAATGCTAATTAACCATCACCTGAACACCATCACATGTGACGAAGATCAGATAATCCTTCAAGTAAAAGACCCGTCCCTATAACGGTTGGACTCAAACAAGAGCTGCGTAATAGGGCCAGTTCCAGCACTCTGGGATTATTCAACCCTGATCACATGTGGTGTAACGTGTTCACCTAATGGCTAACTTCCATCACTCAGAACTCCCACAAAGCACGAAGCAAGCAGCATTCGGAATAAGGGAACATACTCAGGCAAAACTATTCTCAAAACGAGAAACTGATCTAGCATGCAGTGCTAAGCTCATACTATCAGGCATAACCTAAACAGGCTATCCTACTGCTGTCTACTCAATACTAGCATGCCATACTCATAAAGATGTAACACATAAAGCAGGCACATAAGGCATTCTCCTAGATCCTTAGTCTTATACTAGCATGCTGTTCTACTGAAACTGAAACTGAACAAATAACTTGTATGGGTAATTTGGGAGTACTTACTTGAGCTCGGCTGATCGCATGCACCACACCCTGATCTTGTTTTAAAAAAATCTCTTTCTTTCTAAGTGCTTTCAAAATTCTTTTAGAAAACATTTTCCTAAAAAAAAATCTTTTTATTTCCCCCCTTAGTTTGAGTTCAGATACACCCGGAAGTGTATCCGAATCCCTCAAACCAGGGCTCTGATACCAACTTGAAACGACCCAAAAATACGACCCAAAAATTTCGTTTTTTTTTCAACACAACCAAAAACCATAATCTGAGTGTCATATCATAAACCATACATGATGTATCTCAAAATAATAATAAAACACTATGCGAAAAACTGTATCATATCCATGTTATATAAAAATCAAGAACCAATCAACTCCCAGGATAAAAGCTGAAGCTGTGGTGTGTGCGATGCCATCATCCCGAGCTCCTCTCTCTACAAGCGGAAGTACCTGAAACAAAACTGAAACTGTAAGCACGAAGCTTAGTGAGCTCCCCCAAACTACCACATACCATACAATACATATAAATCATATACTGGGCCTTGCCCACTGCATCAGACCGAGGTCTGGAACTAGCTGCATCGGACCGAAGTCCGGAACTGACCGGGACCTTGTCCCCTGCATCGGACCAGAGTCCGGAACTAAGTCCGGAACTAACTGCATCGGACCGAAGTCCGGAACTGACTGCATCGGACCGAAGTCCGGAACTAACTGCATCGGACCGAAGTCCGGAACTGACTGCATCGGACCGAAGTCCGGAACTAACTGCATCGGACCGAAGTCCGGAACACATAACACAAGTATGCTTGAATCACAAAGACGTCAAGCCAGCTAGCTACCACATCAAACTAAAGATCGGACTACTGATAATTACACGGGCCGGCATTGTGGCCGTAGACCCGATCCTACTGAAGGGAGACTCACCTCGTGAACTGGCTGCTGGGTGAATAGCTCTGAGGGCTAACTGCTGCTGCTCCGGTATCTCCCCGGCTACAAGACCATAAACATATTCAATCAAATACTAAACACTGCACTGGGTAAAATGATTCTTTTACCCTAGGTCAAAGTCAACTCTCAGACGAAGTCAACTCTCGGTCAAAGTCAACCCATAGTTGACCTGACTCGCCGAGTTGGGCCGCCAACTCGCCGAGTCCCTATTCTCACTCCTCGACTTAACCCACTGCTACTCGTCGAGTATGGCATCGACTCGACGAGTACTCTCCCGATCCAAGAACTCAGACAATCTTCATCCGACTCGCCGAGTCCTATGAACAACTCGACGAGTTGTTCTTGAGCTTTAAGAAGATTGCCTTGGACTCGCCGAGTTGTATGAACAACTCGCCGAGTCCCTCCATCACTGAGTCTACTCTCAACTGGCTGAGTCCACTCTCTAACTCACTGGATCCACTCGACACTGATAAAAATGAAGGAATCGTGGACTCGCGACCCAACTCGCCGAGTCGTTCTTCCCGACTCGCCGAGTTGCCGCCATGCAACTGATTTTTACTCGGTTTTGTTTGAATCCAACACATACAATTGATAGATCTGAGTCCAATAAGCTGATTTACCACGTAAAGTTTCCAACTTTACGTGTACAACCTCATGAATAAGGGAAATAAGGCTAAAAGATGCACAAAATGGGTAGATCTATTGTTAATATGCAAAGTAACTCCAAAAAGACAGTAGATCTGGGCTCTACAACACCCCATCATTCAGATCTAAAGATATCTCGACTTATTAAGGCATTCATGCACACATAAGGCTTGGAACAAGCATCAACTAGCTCTTAGGAGAGCCCTAATGGAAGTTTAAAGCATATAACAAGAGGGAACTCCGAAAATACCTCAAATAACTCAGACTTGCCCTTGGATCTTTGCACTCCAACTCTTCTCCTTGCTTCTTTCTTCTTCTCCTTCTTCACACCTTCACAAAATGGCACCAAAAACACTTATAAGCTCTCAAGGGAGGATTAGGGTTTTCTCACTGCGTTCACAGGGTGAGGGAGGCGAGAATGGGGTTATAAGGTGGTTTAAATAGTGGGCAACCCGGGGATTTAGGGTTTCACCCAGACGGATGGACTCGCCGAGTCCAGGATATGGACTCGCCGAGTCCCCGGCTCACGCGTGCTCGCAGCCGCGACCCTACTCGGCGATTCAGGCTATGAACTCGCCGAGTTCCTCTTGCAAAACTTACAACAATTACCAATGAATTAACATACCGGGAACTGGTCGTTACATGTGTTTACGGCTAGAGATGAACAAATGAGGATAAAATCAGCCAAACTCATATATATATATATATATATATATATATATATATATATATATATATATATATATATATATATATATAGGGAGGAGTGTATGGTCCGAAGAAGAGTGTACAGTCCGAAGAAGGGTTCACGGTCCAAGGTATGTTCACGATCACAAACCGAAGCGAGTTCACGGCTGCGAGGGTATGTTCGGTTCTGCAAGGTTTGCGATCCATACGAGGTTTGTGGTTTGGACAAGGGCTTCTCGGTTCCTAAGAGATTTTCCTCCTTAACACACTACACTTTGAATACAAAATCCATACATCTATAACTTATTACTCTAAGTATTTTAAGGTAAATAAATAAATAAATTTGACCTTTAATTGATATGTTGGACTTTCGTTGACTAAGATTGACTTTTATAAGAATAAAATTTTTAGGTTGTCACACCAGAAATCCACCCCTTCCTCGTCAGACGAGTGAGGGGTACTGCAATCTTGAAGAAATCATGTATGAATCTTCAATAGTACCCTGTCAATCCCAAAAAGCTCCTGATGTCTGAGGGAGATTTCGGAACCTCCCACTGCATAACCGCCTCGGTCTTGGCCGGATCGACCAAAATCCCCTCCTGGTTAACGAGGTGTCCCAAGAACTGGACCTCTCGTAACCAAAACTCACACTTCGAGAACTTGGCATAAAGTCGTTCCCGCCTCAGAACTCCCAATAACTCCCGCAGATGCTCCTCATGCTGCTCTTGAGTCTTGGAGTACACCAAGATATCGTCGATGAATACTATGACTGAACGATCGAGCATCAGTCTCCAGACCCGATTCATCAGGTCCATAAACACTGTTGGCATGTTGGTGAGCCCAAATGGCATCACCACAAACTCGTAATGTCCATAACAAGTTCAGAACGCGGTCTTCTCCACGTCCTCCTCTTTGACCCTGGCCTGATGATACCCAAACTTCAAGTCTATCTTGGAAAACCAAGACGCACCCTGTAACCGGTCAAATAAAATGTCTATCCTCGGGAGCGGATAATGGTTCTACACCGTCAACTTGTTCAACTCCCAGTAGTCGATGCATATCCGGTGTGAACCATCCACGGAGAACTGCTTTGACGAATGAATTGCTTGCCTAGCAGTTCTTGCAGTTGTGACGACATCTACTATATCTCTGGTGGTGCCAAATGGTATGACGCCTTGGCGATAGGGGCCGCACTTGGAACTAAGTCGATCCTAAACTCGACCTGCCTCTTCGGAGGCACTCCGGGTAACTCCTCCGGGAATACATCAGCAAACTCCCTGACCACTGGAACCTCTGATACTGAAATTTGATTTCTGACCCGTGTATCCACCACATACACTAGATAACCCGCACACCCATGTTGAATATACTACCGAGCCCTAGAAACTGAACAAAACCATGATCCCAGTCTGGTACCCTCACCATAGACGATCAGTTCTCCCCCACTTGGGGTTCGAACAACCACCCGCTGACCCTCGCAGTCAATCATAGCACCGAAACGACTAAGCCAATCCATACCCACAATTACACACACATCCACCATAGGGATCGAAATCAAATCGATCAGGAAGGACACCCCAAATATCTCCAACCCACATCCTCGAAAGACTGGAGAAACAGAAACCTCGTGTTCGTTGGCGATAGAGACTCGTAACGGACACTCTAGCTCACCTAATGGAACACAGAACTCCCCACTAAACGCCTAAGATAAAAATGACTGACTCACCCCCGAGTCAAATAAAACCAATGCATGCAAGGAGTTCACTAAAAACGTACCTAGTCACAGGTACAACATATAAGCATAAGATAGATATAATAATTAAGATAAGGGATATAAACATACTAGAAACCACATCTGGTGCTGCTCTGGCCTCCACGACTGTAAGCTGGAAGGCGTGCCCCTAAGCCCTCGGGGGTTCCGCTCTACCCTGCCTCCTATCTCAGTGTAGTTGGTGTTGGAGCCTGCGTTGGCTTGGCAGCTAGAAGATGACACTGAGCCTTCATATGGCCCACCTGCTCACAATGTGTAACGACGTAAAATTTCTGACCAAATTTTTACATTTCAAAACACATTGGTTTTAACAAATAAACCATAAAATGCCACAATGTCAATTCACCAAAACTCATGTTCAAAAGAAAACAATATATAAAACTCCAGGATCCTCTAAATCATAAAACAATCTCCGATGTGTGTACAATCAAGCTGGCGCCTTCCTGTGATCCTGAGAAGTACCTGGAACACATAACACGTAACACGGTAAGCACAAAGCTTAGTGAGTTCCCCAAAATACCATACACATCTCATTAGCCACTCTAGGCCATAACTCAGTAAGACCCTCCGGTCAATGTGTCTCCGTGGAACCCTCCGGTCCCAACTCAGTAAACTCATAGCAACAACATTCAGCATAAATCACAAAGACATAATGCATAATATTACAATACACAGATAAACACATAAAACAGCTCAATCACATAAACATATCACTCTTGGTAAGTATAGTGAAAAGACTCACCTCGTAAGTAAGCTAAGTGAATGAATACTTCTCGCACACGAATCACCAAATCTAGCCTCCGCCTAATCACATAAGAAAATTATATCTAATTAACTCTTTAATTCACACATTTACTAAGTTATCTCTCCCTCTCTTTCTCTCTTGAAGTGGGAAAAATACCATTTTACCCCTACATGGTTTCCTAAAGACAAGTTTGGCCAAACCCTAAGTCAACAGAAGTCGAACTTGAGTCAACAGTCCATGTTGACCCTACTCGTCGAGTGCACTTATGGGACTCAAAAAAAGTCTGCTCACCATTCACAGAAATACTCAAAAGTCCGACTCAACTCGCCGAGTTGCTACTCGATCAAAACCCTCGGGACAACCCTATCCGACTCTTCGAGTCGGCTCCTTGACTCAGCAAGTCCATTCAGACTCATATCTCATTCAGTCGATTTCAAGGCAGAGAACCTTCCCAAACTATAGATCTATACTCCTAAGGCTCATCTATCATGTAAAGTCACATGATTTACGTTCATGCATGGCATTTCGAGCTTAAAATGCCAAAACACACCTCAAAAAGGGTTTTTCACTCAAGATCACTATTATGGTTGGATAAAGCAGGGACTTTTGGACTCTAGGGACCTCACATGGTCCAGATCTGGAGTTCAACCCTCTCAAAGAACATGAAACACTCAAGGTCCTCATATTTGGGTGGAAAAACCCTAGATTCACAAAATCATGAGATCTATACAAAATAATGAGAAAGGTGCAAAGAAGCTCTGAAGTGAAACAACCTCAGATCTAGCAGCGCTTTCTTGTCCCTTGGCTTGGAATTCTTCTATTCTCTTCACAAGATGCACCAAACACTCACAATTAGCATAGCACTCTCTCTAATCTCAATGGCCGTTTAGGGTTTGATATCAGGGAAATGTAGCCACAAATGAGGCTATAAGTTCCTTTAAATAGGCCCCAAACCCGGGGATTTAGGGTTTCTCGTCCCAACGCCTACTCGCTGAGTCGGCTCCTCGGACTCGTCGAGTAGGTCATTAAACCCATGTGGCACATCGCGACTCTACTCGACGAACTGGAGCACTGACTCGTCGAGCAGCTTAAGAGATAATTAAATAAATAAATAACAAATAATATACCTGGAATTCCGGATATTACAATTCTCCCCCACTAGAATCAGACTTCGCCCCCAAAGTCAAGATCTGAAAATAACTCTGGATACTGCTCTCGCATCTCGGACTCCGGCTCCAACGTCAACTCAATCCCTCTCCAATGTTGCCACCGGACCTGAACTAGGGGTACCTCTTTGTTCCTCAGAACTTTCACCTTTTGATCCATGATCGCAATCGGTCTCTCAATGTAATTCAGACTTGCATCCACCTGAATGTCCTCTAGTGGTACCACTGTCATCTCATCGGCTACACACTTCCTTAGCTTAGACACATGGAAGGTGTTATGAATCTGACTCAACTCCGTAGGTAGCTCCAGACGGTATGCTACCCTATCCACTCTGGCGGTCACCCTGAAAGGATCGATGTATCGGGGCCCCAGCTTGCCCCGTTTCCTGAATCGGGGCACCCCTTTCCAAGGGTATATATTCAGGAAAACAAAATCTACGACCTGGAACTCCAACTCGGATCGCTGCCTATCTGCATAACTTATCTGGCGACTCTGGGCCATCAGTAACTTCTGTCTAACCTGCTGTATCTGCTCAGTCGTCTTCAGCAATATCTCAGTGCTACCCATCACTCGTTGCCCCACTTCTCCCCAACAAATAGGAGTCCGACACTTTCTCCCATAAAGAAGCTCAAAGGGAGGCATACCAATACTCGAATGATATTTGTTGTTGTAAGAAAACTCAGCCAAAGGCAAATAAGTGTCCCAACTTCCCCCGAAATCCATAACACATGCACGCAACATGTCCTCAAGCGTCTGAATCGTTCGCTCACTCTGTCTGTCTGTCTGCGGATGGTACGTGGTACTGAAGTGTAACCGGGTACCCAACTCCTCATGAAATTTCTTCCAGAATCTGGAAGTAAAACGCACATCTCGATCGGAGACTATCGAGGTCGGCACTCCATGCCGAGCTACCACCTCCCTCACATAAATCTTGGCCAATCTCTCTGCAGAAGAGCTCTCGCTAATGGTGAGGAAATGAGCGCTCTTCGTCAGCCGGCCCACAATCACCCAAATCGTGTCAACTCCATGCGTAGTCCTTGGCAACTTGGTGATAAAGTCCATGGAAATCTGTTCCTACTTCCACTGGGGAATCTCCAGAGGCTGCAATGGACCATGAGGACGTTGGTGCTCGGCCTTAACCTAACGACAGGTCAAGCACCTCTCGACTACTCAAGACACGTCCCTCTTCATACAAGGCCACCAATAATCTCTCTTCATGTCCAAGTACATCTTAGTGGCTCCTGGATGGATCGAGAACATTGATTTTTGCGCCTCCTCCATCAAAATATGGCGAGCTTCGCCAGTGTAGGTCACCCAAGTCCGCCCCCGAAAAGTCATAAGCCCTTGACTATCTGGAAAAAACTTGGACACCTGCCCAATCACCCGCTCCCCTTTGCAATTCTCCAGTCTCATGGCCTCCACCTGGCCCTGTCGAATGGTATCTAAACTGGAGTCATCACTATCATCCTCATGCACACATCCCGGATCGGAGCACTCTCTGCTCTACGGCTTAGGGCGTCGGCTACCACATTAGCCTTGCCCGGATGGTACAAGATCTCATAGTCATAATCTTTCACCATATGCAACCACCTCCTATGTCTCATATTTAGGTTGGGTTGATCCATGGGATACTTCAGACTCTCGTGGTCCGTGTAGATGGTACACCTAACACCATAAAGATAGTGGCGCCAAATCTTGAGGGCAAACACCACCGCCCTTAACTCCAAATCATGTGTGGGATACCTCGTCTCATGAGGCTTTAGCTGCCTCGACGCATATGCAATCACGTGACCCCTCTGCATCAACACCACACCCATCCCTGAGATAGACGCATCATAATAGAATACAAAGTCCTCTACTCCCCCGGAAAGGATAACACCGGAGCCTTGTGCAATCTCTAGCAAAGGGTCTCAATAGATGCCTGCTGCTCAGGCCCCCAAACAAAAGTAACGCCCTTTCGGGTCAATTTGGTGGGAGGAACTGTAATCTTGGAGAAATCCCTGATAAATCTCCGATAGTAGCCGACCAATCCCAGAAAATTTCGGGTCTCAGATGGGGATCTTGGCACTTCCCATCGCATAACCACCTCAATCTTGGCTGGATCGACCAATATCCCGCTTTGATTAATGAGATGTCCCAGAAACTGGACCTCTCGTAGCCAGAAATCACACTTAGAGAATTTGGCATACAGCCTCTCTGACCTCAAAACCCCCAGAACCTCTCGTAGATGCTCCTCGTGTTGCTCCTTGGATCTCGAATACACTAAGGTATCATCAATGAACACGATCACTGACCAGTCCAACATAGGCCTACACACTTGGTTCATGAGATCCATGAACACCGTCGGTGCGTTGGTGAGTCGGAAAGGCATCACCAAGAACTCTTAATGCCCATAACGAGTTCTAAAGGCCATCTTCTAAATATCCTCCTCGCACACTCTCATCTGATGATATCTGGATCTCAAATCAATCTTGGAGAACCAAGATGCCCCCTGCAACTGATCGAATAGATCATCAATCCTCGGAAATGGGTAACGATTCTTGACCGTCAACTTGTTCAACTCCCGATAATCAATGCACATCCGGTGTGAACCATCCTTTTTCTTGTCAAAAAGGATCGGCGTTCCCCATGGCGAGCTACTCGGTTGAATAAATCCCTTCCCCAGTAGCTCCTGAAGCTGTGAGGATAACTCCTGCATCTCTGGTGGCGCAAGGCGATAAGGTGCCTTGGCGATAGGGTACCGCCCCTGGAACCAAATCAATCTTAAACTCCACTTGCCTCTCTGGAGGCACACCCAGTAACTCCTCGGGGAAAACATCAGGGAACTCGCATACTATCGGAACCTCGGATATAGAACTCGGCCTCTCTGACACAGTCCGCGAATCCATCACATATGCCAGGAATCCCACACAACCCTGCTGTAAACTCTGCCTTGCCCTAGCGGCAGAGCAGAAAGCTGACCCAGATCTGGTACCCTCGTCATACACTGTAAGCACTCCCCCACGAGGGTCTCGTATAGTCACCAAATGGCGCTCGCAGTCGATCACTGCTCCAAAACGGCTCAACCAATCCATGCCCATGATGACACAAACATCACCCATCACGATCGGTACCAGGTCAATCGGAAACTCTATGCCAAAATCTCCAACACACGTCCTCAGTAGCAAAAACCGCATGCTCATCTGCTACAGAAACCCTCAAAGGTCGACTCAACGCCCCCACGCTAGTTGCCAATGTGATGACTAAAGGCTATAGACACAAAGGATCGACTCGCACCCGAGTCAGATAACACTAAAGCAGGTATAGAACTTACAAGAAATGTACCTAAATATAGCACAGGATAATCATAAAGCGAAACTCATAATAAATAAATGAATAAATAGGGAAATACATACTAGCCACGACATCAGGTTCTGTGCGGACCTCCTCCGCTGTCAGCTGGAAAGCTCTCCCACGAGCCTTCAGAACCTCGGCCTTCACCGGCCTAACACCAGTAATACGCAATGCAACAGGAGTGGAACCCTGAGCTGATCCCTGAACAATCTAAGGGCACTCGACCTTCCGATGGCCGGTCTGATTGCAGTGGAAACATACTACAAAACCCTTGGGGCAATCCTTCGCTATATGCCCCTCCTTGCCACATTTGTAGCAAATACCCGCCCAACGAGATCCCTCATGACTCTTGCCGCACATGCCACAAGTGCGGCCCTTCTGGCCTCCTGATCTTGAATCAGCGGGCTTAGCCCGCTTGGCTGCCGGCTACGACTGTGCCGGCCGCTGGTCTCTCCCCTAAGACTTTGCGTCCTCCCTCGCCTGAGTCTCCAACTTGATCTCCCTTCTCCTTGCATTTGCCTGGAGCTTAGCAAATGTACAGTAAGACGTGTTCGCCACAAACTCCTGAATATCCCTCCTCATAATGATCAAGTACCAACTCATGCGTGCCTGCTCGGTCGCCACATGCTCAGGGCAAAATAACGCCCTCTCGTGAAACATCCGCGTAATCACAGTCACCCACTTTGTCTTTTGTTTAAGAGATAGAAACTCCTGGGCCAACAATTCCCTCTCTACAGGGGGAACATACTCATCTCAGAACATCACAACAAATCTCTCTCAAGTCACCGCAGCATGCTCTGCAGAGGTGAAACTAGCCGTCACAAACTTCCATCAGTCCTTCGCTCCTAAGCAAAGTTAGTTCAACGTGAACCGCACTCTCAAATGCTCTGGGCATAAGCAAGTGTAGAAACATCCCTCAATATCAGAGATCCATCTCATCGTAGCAATCAGATCCTGAGTCTCGTCAAACTCTGGTGGCTTCGTGTTGCTGAACTTCCGATACAGCAACGAGTCACCTCCCTACAGTCTAGTAGCAGCGACAATTGCGGTGGCTGCAGTAGCAGCCGCCTCGGAAACAACAACATATCGTTCATCAAACGTCTCGATCAAGGTGGTCTTAATAGACCCAAACATCTCTGGAATAGCCTCTCGGATGGCTGCTTCCACCTCATTGTGAATCATCCTGCGAATATCATCATCGCTAACTTTACTGCTCCCTGGGGTGTGGCACGTACCAACCATGATGTCTCTAAAACACAACACAAAATAATCAGAGGCTCGCTCGAGAATACTCACACTCGACTACTCATCCCTACTTGATCCTTAGCATCCTAAGGATTCTTACTTGGGTTGCCTGCAGATCGGGTGATTCCAGTAGTACTAGCCTAATACTACCTTCCACACCCCACCTGTAGTCACCCCAAGTCCTCCTCCTAGGACTCTGATTCACAAATACTCTATATCTCATGAATCACAATCTACATTTTAAGCTCATCTAAGTATCTCTTCCTAGATTATTTCCTGACTCAGAACTTAGCATATACTCAAGCAATAACAGATAACACTTATCAAAGCGTCTCCTAGACTATGGCATCACATATCAGGAAACTCTAGCCCTAGAATATGAAATACCTAGCTTACCCTCTATCATGCAATTTTAGTAAAATATCTCATAAATATCACGTAACACGAAAATAATGGTATTCTGGGAAATCGCCGTTTGGGCGCTAGTCGATTGTACACACCGCTTCAACTTGTTTTCTCTTAAAACACGTTCTCGTTTTGGATTTTTTTTTTTTGAAAATTCTTCTCAAATCCTCAGTTTGAGTCCAAACACACAAGGAGGTGCATCTGAATCCCTCAAACCAAGGCTCTGATACCAACTTGTAACGACGTAAAATTTCTGACCAAATTTTTACATTTCAAAACACATTGATTTTAATAAATAAACCATAAAACGCCACAATGTCAATTCACCAAAACTCATGTTCAAAAGAAAACAGTATATAAAACTCCAGGATCCTCTAAATCATAAAATAATCTTTGATGTGTGTACAATCAAGCCAACGCCTTCCCGTGATCCTGAGAAATACCTGGAAAACATAACACATAACATGGTAAGCACAAATCTTAGTGGGTTCCCCAAAATACCATACACATCTCATTAGCCATTCTAGGCCATAACTCAGTAGGACCCTCCGATCCATGTGTCTCGGTGGAACCCTCCGGTCCCAACTCAGTAAACTCATAGCAACAATATTCAGCATAAATCACAAAGACATAATGCAGAATATTACAATACACAGATAAACACATAAAACAGCTCAATCACATAAAGATACCACTCTTGGTAAGTATAGTGAGAAGACTCGCCTCATAAGTAAGCTAAGTGAATGAATACTTCTCGCACACGAATCACCAAATCTAGCCTCCGCTTAATCACATATGATAATTATATCTAATTAACTCTTTAAGTCACATATTTACTAAGTTATCTCTCCCTCTCTCTCTTGAAGTAAGAAAAGACCATTTTACCTCTCCATGGTTTCCCAAAGACAAGGTTGACCAAACCCTAAGTCAACAGAAGTCGAACTCGAGTCAACAGTCCATGTTGACCCTACTCGTCGAGTGCACTTATGGGACTCAAAAAAGTCTGCTCGCCATTCATAGAAATACTCAAAAGTCCGACTCAACTCACCAAGTTGACCTGTCAACTCGCTGAGTTGCTGCTCGATTAAAACCCTCGGGACAACCCTATCCAACTCGTTGAGTCGGCTCCTTGACTCAGCGAGACCATTCAGTCTCATATCTAATTCAGTCTATTTCAAGGAAGAGAACCTTCCCAAACTCTAGATCTACACTCCTAAGGCTCATCTATCACGTAAAGTCATAGGCTTTATGTTCATGCATGGCATTTCGAGCTTAAAATGCCAAAACACACCTCAAAAAGGGTTTTTCACTCAAGATCGCTATTATGGTTGGATAAAGTAGGGACTTTTGGACTCTAGGGACCTCACATGGTCCAGATCTGGAGTTCAATCCTCTCAAAGAACATGAAACACTCAAGGTCCTCATATTTGGGTGGAAAAAACCCTAGATTCACAAAATCATGAGATCTATACAAAATAATGAGAAAGGTGCAAGCTTTATACGTTTCCTAGAAGCTCTGAAGTGAAACAACCTCAGATCTAGCAACACCTTCTTGTCCCTTGGCTTGGAATTCTTCTTTTCTCTTCACAAGATGCACCAAACACTCACAATTAGCAACTCTCTCTCTCTCTCTCTCTCTCTAAGTTGAATGGTCGTTTAGGGTTTGCTCTCAGGGAAGGGTAGCCGCAAATGAGGCTATAAGTGTTGGATTAATGTCTAAGTCCATAACTATAATTGGTAAGACTTGACCCGACCCGGCATGGTCCATTTGGGTTGCATACCATCATGCACTTGGATAGACTATAATGAGAGAAATAAGACACTTATGGTTATTAATATATTATAAGTTCTAGTATATTAATAATAAGAATAATAAGATTATTTAATTAGTATTGATCAAGAATTAATCTAGGATTAATTAAGTGATCAAAAGAAGACTAATTAAATATATGGGTTGATTGTGTAAATCATCCATACTTGTATAGTGGGCTAATGCTCCATGGATAATCAAGTTGGGCTAAAACCCATAGGATGGTCCATGGATGCTCCATGGTGTATTTGTACCTATGGATCATGGAAATGAAAGGCCATGTCAATTAGGGTCTACATGGTGTAACCCTAACTATATAATCATCTTATTCTTGACCAAAATCGGTCACTAGTGTGTGAAGTAAAAGGGCTAGCCGATTTCTTGAGTTGTAGAATTCTCTCAAGTTATTCTAAGTGTTTTGGTGATTGTGATTCCATTTGAGGCTTCCACACTATTGGGGCTAGGCACTCAAGCTTCATGAAGACTTTCTACATCAAGAGGTATGTATTCTATCTTGTTACATTCATTGTTTTTGTATGCTAGATTAGAATAATACCTTGGAAGTTCTTATTTGCATGTATAATAGAGAAAACATAGATCCAAGGTATTTAGGGTTGCATGTACACTTAGGAGTGTTAGAATGCTCATAACCCAACAGTGGTATCAGAGCCTAGGCTTGTTTTCTTGTTATACCTGCAATAGAAGCTAAAAAAACGAATTTGTTGCTGTCTGATCATCAGACTTGGCGAGTCCATCAGGAGACTCGACAAGTCCGTGCCTAAAAAGTGATCAAATCGATCCAACTCGCCGAGTTGGTTCATGCACTCGACGAGTTGGACCCCCAGACAGCATATTTTCGAGGTTTTTGGCTAGAAATGGACTAGGAACATTACCCTAAGTTGTTTTTGAGCTTATAAACTTGTTTTTGATGTGGTAATGTTCATGCTAATCCATTTTCAAAGATAATTGTCAATATATTCATGTTTTGTATTAGTTTAAGGTTTAGACTAATTACATGAAAAAGTTTGATTTGAATTATCTTGTTCTTATGAGTTGCTTAGATTAATAGAAAAGTTGAGTGAAATAGTTGTTTTCAATCCAAATTAATCTAAGAGTTGATTCTAAAATGTGTTTTTGTAACTTGTCCTCAAGTTATATGAAAAGTCACATTTAAGTTTCATAAAACTCATAAAAGTTGGCAATGGTTACAAAAGATGAAGAGTCTTGTCCTTAAGTTATGGAGGTTCAAGAGTCACTTCATTAATAAATAAATAAATAAAGTGTAACCATAATTAAATCCATAAGTTATAAAATAAAGAAAAGTTAATTCTTTTATTAGTTTAAAGTCTTCCATAACTTGTCCTCAAGTTATGGAACTTGAAGAGTTTTTGGATTAAAACTACTTTAAACACTTAAGTCATGGAATTAATTAGTTTTGAATAGTTTCAAAACTTGCCCTCAAGTTTTGGAATTTGTAAAGTTTTCACTACTTATGAATACTTTAATTCCAAGTTAGCCCTTAGAATTTTAAAAGTTAAAATTCAACCCTTATACTTTATAATATTATAAGTTAATAATATATATGTATAAGAGTAAAGTTAGTCTTACCGCTAGTACGCCTCATTCACGAAGCCGGTCTATAAGGTGGGTATAAGGTTGTTGCCTATAAAATGGCAACTTAATGGGTGTCCACTCTCACCCACCGCTTGCTTGACCGGTGGAGGGTCGTTAGCCGAACGGGTTTGACAGGACTTTAATTCTCCCTTCATTAAAAGTATTAATGATAAATACTAAGTAACTAAACTCTTAATAAATACCCAATCTTAGTTACTTAGGAAAATGTGAATAAGGTGCTAATCCATGAAATTACACTTTACACTTTGTCTAAGTCGTTAGTGGAGCGTGTGTGGTTAACCGACACACTAACCTGGACTTAACAAGGTAGGTAAAGGGTGACTTAATATTTATCATAGTATCGATGGAGCGTGTGTGGTTTACCGGCACATCGATTGAGGGGTAATTTATTAAGGGTACCAAGTGATTTGCATGGTTACTTCACACCTTGTTTTGTGATCCTCGGCATCCCAGTCACAAAACCTGAAGGGCACACTCGAGATTGAAACATGCCTTTGAACAATTCAATGAATCTCAAAGATCTAGGAGTTTCAAAACCAATAAAAACCTAATAATACATTTCGTTTATCTTGGTGGAAATTGGTGAATCGTCATTCACCTACCTTCAAATATTTTATAGCTTGGATTACGGCATACCTCTTCTAAGTTATAAAATAGTTTGTTGGGTCCTAGCCTTAATATTTCATATTGGGTGTCATATTAAGGACTTTAAAATTCAACTATCTTGAATGTCTCCCAAAAGATGTCTGGTTTAGACATTTATGATCTTCCCAAATCTCTTGAAACAAGCTTTCCTAAATGAAGATGATGTCCCTTGGAAATCATACTTCATTCACCTCCTCCAATTATTCTCCCTGACCCACAAGTTCTTGGAAAAGTTTAAGGTCACTCAGGCCCTATTGGCAAGGCAAGGTCTAGGTGTGGTCACGTCTTGGAGATGTAGTCACATATTGACAAGCCGGGAGACTTGGGTGTCAAAGTCTTGAGAAAGTCGGTGGTTCAATCACTTTCTAAGTCACATAGTGAGTTCCTTTGGGACACCTATGAAACAGACTATGACAAGACCCTTAATGATCTTATCTATTTGTTAAGATCAACTTCCTTAAAACTTGATGGACATTGACAGTAATGACATTGGGTATCTAGTAAAGCATTCTCTTCCCAATGGAAAGGGATCGGCCATAGTCAACTCGGTTGACCAAATGGTAAAGAGAAAAGCTAAGTCTGTGATAGTCTCGTGTACCATTATCAAAGGGTCCATATGTTTATATCGCCAAAGAAAGGGGCATTGGTTGCGAAGCTGCCAGATTTACCTAAGGATGTTAAAGTCAATAAGTTTGACTCTACTTCAGGTAAAGTCCACTATCTAACTCTGTTAAGTTTCTATTCTGAGATTCTTGATACATGATGTGACTAGGTCACATGGTGATGTTTTAAGAATCAAAGAAAAGTAAAGGAACTTAAAGAAAGAATATGCTGAATCTGATCGCGTAGATGGATTTCTATCGTATAGTTTGAAGATCGGATTCTTGAGCTACTTCTTAGGAGTTATGAGATATTGCTTAGGAATAGATAACAACAACTTTTCATATGGATTGTAAGGATAAGTTTTTCCGCAAAGTTTTAAAATAAAAGAATTTTTTTTTGATTTTATTTATTTAAAAATATCCTTACAATGGCATTTGAGGAAAAATTGTTGCTTATATGATTCCATTAAGAGCAAGAGTGGAAATATGAAATTGATTCTTTCATTTGTGGTAATGTCTAGATTTACCAAATAAGGAAAGATTCTCATCACCTAAGTTTCAATTGGATCGGGACTTGGAATCATGCAAGGTGTATAGCATGATGAATGAGAACTTTCAAGTTTTGGAAAAATTAAGACTAATTACTTGTTCACATGGATGTGTGAGTCAAGTAAAGGACTAAAGGATCTAGTACACATTCTTGTGCACTGATTAAGTCCACCACAAAAGTTTGATAAGACTATTCGTCATAGTTTACTAAAGCTCAGTAAATATGATTATACTTACATGCTTAAGTGTAACTCTGAGACATTGGAAAAGGTTCCAATGTATGGCAGGGCGAATAAGAAGAATCAAATTAGGCAGAAGGATAAAAGTTTCTCAAATCTGAAAAGATGGGAGAGTACTTTAGTATCAGTTTTTGTGATCATGTTAATGATTAAGAAACCATAGCACAATTAGTTCTCTGAGGAAGTCTTAATGCATTGTTGAAATGGTTAAATCAAGAAGATGAGTCATACTTCGTTCCAATACAAGTCTTAGAGTCATACTCCAAGATTGTATTTTGAGTGACATGTCTTAAAAAAGGTTTAAAACACTTGTCAAATGTAAGAGTAAAAGTTTTCTACTCTTGTACATTTGAAATTGGTAAGTTGTGATGTTTTGGATAAAACAAAGACCAACTAAGGCCAATTGTGTGAAGTGTTTGTCTTGGTTAGAATCCGCACTATCTCTTGGATGTTTGACAAGGGAGTCTTATAGGTCAAGAGGACAGTGGGAGTCTTAAAGGTCTTGAAAGTCTCAAGAACTAATCAAGAATAAAACCTGAAGTTCTTCTCTAGCACACGACTTGAGGTTTATAACCTATCGTGTTGACATATCTGTGCCTATTCCAGTTAAAGTTGGCTTTGCATATGAGTTCTTAGAGTTCTCCATTGGTTGCACAACAACTTGGAAGCAATGGCAGGCCCTTGAGCTGCCAGGTGGCAAGAAATTAAGATTGAGTTCAGTCCATATGGTTTTGGATTTGTCATTATCTTTGTCTTGTGATTATGGTTTTGACAAATTCATATGGGTAGGAACTCATACACCATAAAAATCTAAGTGTCATAAGGTTTCTCTCCGATTCATGAAAACGATGGTGAGGAAACACTTTCACTAAGTAGATTTTAGCTAGATAGCAATTGTGATATTTGCATTCTCAAAGTCGTTAGTGGAGCGTGTGTGGTTTACCGACACACTAACCTGGACTTGTGAGAAGTGGCAAAAAGGTCTAACCATTATGATTACGGCATACCTCTTCATAATTGTTTAGACACACAAGTGTGCTATCTAAGGGAAGGTGTATGTTTTTGATAAAGTCTTATCAAAACAATCTAGTATTAGAAATCTGAACTTTGGTAAGAAAGTTAGATGATTTTTGAGTACATGTCAAAGCTAGTGGGAGCATAAGTGTTATGCTAATAATCATCATGTTAGTGGGAGCATGATAATTATGATAAGTATTGCAAGTTAGCAATGTTAATTATAGAAAACAAAAAGTTTCAATTCGTGAGGTTGCAGGGGTTGGAAAAGTTGTTTTGCTATAATTAAGGGAGAGGAAATTATACTTCATCTCAAATCTATAAGCTTAGATCGTGAAGTTTTAATCATTTAGTCAAGGATATATATGAATTTCATGTTGGAATGGCTCAACATAAGGAAATTCTATATACGGGTCCATTATTTGCGTTCTAGAATTCGATTATGATTACGGCATCCCTTTTCATAATCTGAATTATGAGAACTTGGCAAATAGAAATGGAAATGTTATAGCAAAAGACTGGTTTAGTCTTTATGTGAGACATCATGAATCGTGTCCCATATGCTTCAGATATAGGATCGATTACATGTGCTATATTCATCCTTTCTAAAATTTTCCAAATGCCTGGGGCATTAAGAAGGGAAAAGGTTTAGAACTGGATATGACTAAAAGGATTAAACAATTGTCGAGAACAATCTAAGGTTTACCAAAGATTGGTTGCTCAAGGATAGTTGGAAGTGTAGTGATAATTCTGGAAGGACCATATTGACATAATCTATAAGGAGGCAACTCTTTTTCAGAAGTGATAGTCAAAATGGAATCTGGAAATGTTTCAAAGTTAGAATTTTTCAATCTGTGTAAGATTAAGGAAACTTAATGCAAGAAGGATATTTCCAAGGAGTTGATCTCCTTTGGAATACTCTGTAATGCTTGTTGCCAAGTCTTTGTGAGTTTGTGCATAATCGTTACAAGAGGATCAATGCATATGAGTTTAGAATCTAACAAATTTCAGTAAATGGCATGAATTTGGAATTCTTGCATTTGCAGTAAGGATTTGGGAGTGTGAAAAGAGAATCATTGAAGTTATGTTCAGTTGATCTAGTTCACAAAGTAAAGATCATAGACAAACATAGTATGCATACTTGGTGTATGGCATGACTAGTGTTTAAGAAAACATAGTGTACATGCTTGGAGCATGGGACAACTATTGTTTTAAATTCAAGAATAAAGTTGATAGCTGAAACAGTATACAATGAATAATGTGTAATCATATGGTGATAAATAAAAGGTGTTTTATTTATGTTCAAAGGGTTGATACCATATTGGATTCAATTATTATTGTGTTTCATTTTGCATGTTTTGACTTCCCGAATAAACTGGGTTATTCTTCCGGAATGACTAAGTTATTCAAACCATCCACAGTCGGTCATATGTTGGAAGTAGATATGAATTAAGACTGTCATGGGTTGGCTTGTAGAGGTCTAAGGTGTTGGACAAAGGGCTACAACACTCATGAGTGCTCATAAGTTCTAAGTATTGGATTCAACCCGCGCTCATTGGAATCACTTCATGGATTTTATCATGAGTGATCATGAGACGATAATATCTTATATTCTTCAAACCTAGAGATATGAGTTGTTACTATGAGTTGATAGTACATTGATTGCACGAAAACGCATTTGGTAACTCGGTGCTATAAAACGTGCCTTTGTGTATGATTCAACAAGTAGTAGAACAAGCCATATGAGTCGAAGTTTATCCGTTCCTTTTACCTTCGGGATAAAAGCGATATCTGTGGGCCCCTCGATGATTTGATGATGACAAATGGAAGTGCTCGGCCGGGCCAGGACTGATTTGATTTGTTCAATTAGTCAGTCGTCATAAATCAGAAATCGGGAAACAACAAATGGACAGAGAGAATGATTATAATCCATGTCTCGGTCCATATGATATCTAGAATGGAGGAATATATGATCCCTTATCTAATGGACAAGTCATTGACAAAGGTCAGAGTTCATCTACAAGGTCAGAGTTCGACAGAAGCTTTTGAGAGCTACGATTGCCAGTTGGTTCCTGAAGTCATACGCAATATTAGTTTTAGACTTATCCAAGTGGGAGACTGTTGGATTAATGTCTAAGTCCATAACTATAATTGGTAAGACTTGACCCGACCCGACATGGTCCATTTGGGTTGCATACCATCATGCACTTGGATAGACTATAATGAGAGAAATAAGACACTTATGGTTATTAATATATTATAAGTTCTAGTATATTAATAATAAGAATAATAAGATTATTTAATTAGTATTGATCAAGAATTAATCAAGGATTAATTAAGTGATCAAAAGAAGACTAATTAAATATATGGGTTGATTGTGTAAATCATCCATACTTGTATAGTGGGCTAATGCTCCATGGATAATCAAGTTGGGCTAAAACCCATAGGATGGTCCATGGATGCTCCATGGTGTATTTGTACCCATGGATCATGGAAATGAAAGGCCATGTCAATTAGGGTCTACATGGTGTAACCCTAACTATATAAGCATCTTATTCTTGACCAAAATCGGTCACTAGTGTGTGAAGTAAAAGGGCTAGCCGATTTCTTGAGTTGTAGAATTCTCTCAAGTTATTCTAAGTGTTTTGGTGATTGTGATTCCATTTGAGGCTTCCACACTATTGGGGCTAGGCACTCAAGCTTCATGAAGACTTTCTACATCAAGAGGTATGTATTCTATCTTGTTACATTCATTGTTTTTGTATGCTAGATTAGAATAATACCTTGGAAGTTCTTATTTGCATGTATAATAGAGAAAACATAGATCCAAGGTATTTAGGGTTGCATGTACACTTAGGAGTGTTAGAATGCTCATAACCCAACAATAAGTGCCTTTAAATAGGCCCCAAACCCGAGGATTTATGGTTTCTCATCCCATCGTCTACTCGGTGAGTCGGCTCCTCGGACTCGTCGAGTAGGTCATTAAACCCACGTGGCACATCGCGACTCTACTCGACGAGTTGGAGCAACAAATCGTCGAGTAACTCAAGATATAATTAAATAAATAAATCAAAAATAATATATCTGGAAGTCTAGATGTTACATAATGGTAACAAAGTCTAAATCCAGGAGCTGGAGTCTGCTCTCTGCAATCCCTTGCCAGATGACCCTACTTGCCACACTTGTGGCACCCGCTCCCTGCTCGGCAAGTCCCTGAATGAGCATTTCCACACTTCCCACAAGTGCGGCCTGGCTGTCCCCCAGATCTGGTATCAGCGGTCTTAGACCCTATTAGCACCAGCTGAGACTGTGTCAGGGCCTGCCGCTGCTCCCTCAACTGCAGCTCAGTCTCCAACTCACGCCGCCTAGCGGCCTCCTGTAAATCCAACAGTGTATCACATTTTTGGGTGGCAACAAACTGACATATGTCCGTATTGATTTTGCTCGGATAACATGTCATCTGAGCCTGCTCTGAAGCAAACTTTGGGCAAAACATTGCCCTCTCGGTAAACATGAGGGTGATCTCTGTCACCGACTCAGTACCCTGTCTCAGATCCAAGAACTCCTATGACAACTACTCGCGCTCGACCCGTATAATGTAGCGGGAGCGGAACATATCCCTGAACTGATCCCAAGTAACCGTAACTCTCTGGTCATCCGAATAAGACCCAGTCATCAACCTCCACCAATCCTTTTCCCCATACCTCAGCAGGTTTAGGGCACATCTGACCTTCTGGTCAATAAGACATGAACATGTAAAGAAACACCCCTCCACATCAGATAACCACCTCATGGCCTTGATTGGATACTGAGTCCTATCAAAAGTAGGGGCTTCATGTTATCGAAGTCCCGGTACTGGAATGCCCTACTAGCTCCTCCCCCTGCCGCTGATACAGTCGTTGTAGCTGCTGCGGCAGCCGTCTTAGTAAAGGTTGCGTATCTGTCATTGAAAAACTCCATCATCGCAGTCTTAATAGACCCAAACATCTCCATAATCTGACTCTAGACAATCTCGACTACCTCCTCGCGGATGATCTCCCTGACACGATCCTCTGTCAACATTGGCCCATCATGGCTGATAACCTTAGATGCTGTTGGGGCCTCCTGATTGCCTGCCCTGATCCCGATCCAGATCCACTCACAAAACGCCTCGTAACCACCATACTAAAAATATAACCAGAAGATATTAGGTAATTCGCATGAATACCAGGGAACCAACTCCTAACTAAACACGAGGGATTGTGACTTCCTTGCTACGCGAATGGGTCCCGTGCTTTCAGTAGTACGGGCCCATACTACCTTCCACACCTACCCATATTTGTGTCATGTGTCATCACAACACCCAGCAATATACATATACATGGTGGTCGCTCAATCCTCACTCCTAGAGGAAAGCTAACTGTCTCACAATAGACCTACCGGCCTCACACAACCACCTATCCATGAAACTTCCACCAACCCTACAACACTAGTGTATGCTAGTCATACATAACGTTGGACCCCATAGACTTTCGAATGCTTGATCGTACCCTAAGCCCTTCATCAAACAAGAACAGGAAATAAGGATAAACCAAACATTCTCAGGCTATAAGATCTTAATTATGTACGGTCGTGATGCATACACTAAGCAACTACAATAATGATGTCAATTTCATATAAGGAAAACCCTAGGCTATCAGGCATCATACAATCAGACAATTCTATCATGCAATTCCCAAAGATCCCTAGCCTAGTACTAGCACGTTGTTCTAACATATCACATAATCAAATAACTGCATGGTATTTTGGGCTCTACTTATTGGCTCCAACTGATCATACACTTGCATCCTCCTTGATTTGAGACTGGAGTCACACGAGTATTCCTCCAATTCACTCAAACCAAGGCTTTGATACCAACTTGTAACACCCATAAAAATCATGCCAAATTTAAACTTTTTTCAAAACATTTCAAAACCATTAATCATTACAAAACTTGTTTTCAAAATAGTATAATATTAGAGTATCCCAGAAACTAGCCATAAACATGAGGATTTGTATGATCACGCCTTTGCCTTCCCGCGATTATATGATGTACCTAAAACCAAAACTGAAACTATAAGCCCAAAGCTTAGTGAGTTCCCCCAAAATACCCATACATACAACAATACTCATATAATCACAAGCATCATACTATGGGTCCAGTCAGCCCTTGGGTTGGAATACCCCAGGCCCTCAACCATCTGGTTGAAATGTCAACATGCTATGGGTCCAATCATCCTTAGGATGGAATACCCTAGGCCCACAACCAACAGGTTGGAATGCCCACATACTACGAGTCCAATCATCCTCGGGATGGAATACTCACGGCCCACAACCATCGGGTTGGAATCCCCAGGTCTATTGGCTCTAGCATAAAGCATAGAAGCCTCAACCACTAATCAAACATGTGCACATATAACAGATAACCACATAACATTCTATAGACCAACAAACCGATCTAACAGATCATAACCACATATAACATCCTATCTACTAGGATACTGGTCTAACGGATCATAACAACATATACAATCCTATCTACCATGATACTGATCTAATAGATCATACAATACTTAACATATAACATATCAGGATGACAATCCAAAAGGGTCGGCCTTTGTGCCTTAGACCCTTGAGTATAGTGAGGAAAACTCACCTTACAATTGTCGAACTAAAGTGATAAGCTCAAACTCTCAAATCACCGCCACGTACTCCACTGCCTATATTTACCATAGAACCATATTCATAAATTTCCAATTTACCAAAATACCTAAGAAGACAACTATTCAACCCTTGGTCAAATTCCAAGTCAATGGTCAAGGTCAATAGTCCATGTTGACCCAACTCGTCGAGTGTAGTTCACCGACTCGTCGAGTCCTTCATGAACTCGAGAAGTCGTGAAATCCCCCATCGACTCATCGAGTTTCCCTGCAACTCGTCGAGTTCATGCATATGCAAAAGTCGGGAAAACGCTAGCTGACTCGCCGAGTCCTTGCAGAAACCTTTGCACGACAATCTTCATTGGACTCGCCGAGTTGACCATGCAACTCGTCGGGTCCCTTCAGTCTTTTCTCCATTCAGATGCTTTTTAAGCCATTCCAAAACTCCACAACATAGATCTAAGCTCCTAAGGCATACTTCTTACGTAAACTTGCAAACTTTACGTACATGCAAGGTGCTAATGACTTAAATCAAGCTAAAGAAGAGATTCTAGGCAAGGGAATTACACTAGCATGCTAAAGATTGAGACTTTATGATTCCAAGGTCCAAGATGAGCCTAGATCTGAAGTTGCAACTTCAGATCTTGTTTCATCACTCAAAATGAAGCACCAATATGCCAAAATGGCCCCAAAAACACAAATATAGAAGGATCTAGCTAGAAGAAGTTCAAGGTAACGACTTGATACCTTCAAATGATGCTAAATTGGGGTAGACTTCAGATTCACACACGTTCCTTGCCTCAGACTTCTTGATCTTCAAGTTCCTCTCATCAAGATCCACCTTCCAATGCTTAAAACACACAAGTATGGAGAGAAAACGGTGATTTAGGGTTTCTGGACTCATAACGGGCTATATAGGAGGCTAAAGGAGGCTAACGACCCTTTAAATAGGTTGCAAAACCCTGAAAATTAGGGTTTCATCCTCCAGCTCCAACTCATCGAGTCGTGTCCTCCGACTTGGCGGGTTGGTCACTTAAGGTTGCGGTCCAAACGCATTCCTACTTGACGAGTCAGGGCCTCCAAATCGTCGAGCAGACTTTTCAATATGAAAGATTAAAGCTAAAATTTAATACCTGAGAGTCGGGGCGTTACACCTACAAATTACCAACTAGTATTTCCAAACACATCTAACATTAGAACATTACATCTATTTTTCTATTTGTCCACTTGTTACCTATTATTATAGGTTTTCAATCTACTATTAAATAAAATTCGAAATAAAACTCGTAAGTTTACAAGTCTTTTATTTTTTATTTGAAGTAGTTTTTTTCCATATTCTATATATTTATACAAAAAAACATACTTATATACAAAAAATTAATAAATTAAACATCGAGTTTACATTTTTTAATGATATTTATTTTCTATACAAGCTTTTTTTTGTTGCCTTTTATACGGTTTAAAATGTAAAGATACGTTTGAGGAAACATAAATATATTTTTCGAAAAGTATATATATATATATATATATATATATATATATATATATATATATATATACACACACACACACACACATTTGTAGGAATATAACTAAGTATTTTATATTTTTTAGAAGTATATATATATATATATATATATATATATATATATATATATATATATATATATATATATGTATATATATATATATATATATATATATATATATATATATATATATATATATATATATATATATAAGTAGGTTCATGTGAAAACATAAATATTTTACGAAAATTCGAAAATAGGTTTTATCTTATAAAAATCAAACATATATATTTTAGAAATTAAATTTATTAGCAAGATAATAAGTTTACATGAGAGGATGTTATGCTAATATAGATTTAAATGAGGTTTAACAACTGTCACACCCCCAAACCAGAATGACGGAAACGTCCGGGGGTGGGTGACTTCATGTACAATATTATACCAATTGTATAATAATAATCAATGCAAACACAACCATCATAAATATAACTGATAATGTTACATTGTTTCATGAGTTACATGTTTTAAAATCAATTACAATATGATGATACAAAAATTTTGGCTGACGTCTTAGCGTCTCATCCCCGAAAGTTTGTTGTTACCTATCTTAGTAGTTTCCTGAGAATACAAGTAGTTTGAAAAAGTGTCAACAATTAAGTTGGTGAGTTCATAAGAGTTTGTATGAGAATTTGTATACCTCTCTTTGTAAAATGATAGTACTTAGTTCCAGAAAATCCAATATTTTCTTTATAAAATGAATTGTAGTCTTAAAATCCCTAAGACCAAAATGTATAAGTATCACCATACTTGAAAGTAGTATCAGGTAGTTTTAATCTATATAAAACCCTTTGAATGTATGATTTCAGAAATGAAAGTTGTTATGTACTGGAAAACAGTTCAAATTTATCTAATTAAAACCATTTGAATGTACATTACTCCGTAAACTAAATGTGTCCTAGTTTCCCATCTAAGTTCTTATAACCAAACTAATGACCGTGTTGGCCTGATACGAACGTTACCGACATTTGTCACCTTGAACCTGCCGATCTAACTGTAACTAGCAGTTTAGGGTGCGGGATTGTAGGTCCCATATAGATCTATACACAAGTGTCTCGTTCTCTCTCCAAGAGACCCTGGTTATAATTCAGGACTTTTGTTGGTACTTAGGTAAGTACTTGAAGACGTATCTCACAAATCATTGATTCAATGATTTTACATGTAATGAAATGAAATCCCTTTTGTAAATGAAAATATTACTTTTCTATAGAAAATTCAAAGCGTATAATACCCATAAATTATATCGATTATAATATCATAAATGTAATGAAAAACCTTTGTATATATGTTTATTTTATACAAGTAGAATAGCATGAAAATATTCAATATATACTTTTCCTTAATATTATATACTTTGCTCAACATGTTAGAAAGTGGTGATGATTCATAAACCATTTTTTTAGTTTTTAACTTTGTTGTTCACGTATTATAGAAAAATCATCGTAAGTCAAAATCTGGATCCGTAAACTCGCAGGGTTTAGAAAATGAGTCTACTTTGTACCTAATTTTTATTATGACCTTTAGTGGTCTCTAACAAGTGTAAAAATGTTCATTTTGACTAACTGGTCTGAAAATGTTCTGAAATGATAGGCAGTTTTGTAAAAATCACCATAAATTGTAGCAAAATCGTATGAACGCGTGCGAGTAGTCCTTAGAAAGGTATAAAACTGAACTACCTGGGCAGGTTAGTTGCACCTAATCCTACATCGGCTGGGGAGGAGAACTAAACATTCCTTATAAGGGGTGTGGATACTTTCCCTGTTACAACGCGTTTTAAAGTCGTGAGGGCAACAGATCCTATAAGAACTCTGCTGTTAAGCGTGCTCAAGCAAGAGCAATCTAGGATGGGTGACCTACTAGGAAGTTTCATGCCGGGAGCCCAAAGCGGAAAATATTGTGATACGTGCCAGAGGGGGATGTTACAAATGGAATCAGAGCTAGGGCATAGGTCGATGTGTTCGACCGGGACGCCGAAACCTATAATGGGGGTGAAGGCGGGAATGTTAATTGCACCTGGTCCAACATTGGCAGTGGAGGAGAACTAAACATTCCTTATAAGGGTGTAGATACCTTCCCTATCATAACGCGTTTTAAAGTCTTGAGGGCAGCAGATCTCATAAGAACTTTGCAGTTAAGCGTGCGCGGACGAGAGCAATCTAGGGATGGGTGACCCCCTGGGAAGTTTTCATGTCGGGAGCCCAAAGCGGACAATATTGTGATACGTGCCAGAGGGGGATATTACAACAACCGTTTCTCTTTTTTGTCACATCCTTAACCACTTTTAAATTCAACCTTTCATAATAAAAAGGTCAAAAAACATGATTTGACCTTTTTATTATGTTACCTTAACCACTTTTAAATTCAACCTTTCATAATAAAAAGGTCAAAAAACATGATTTGCTAATATGAAAGAATTTCTCATGTATCATCGATTATCATCATACAGTTTAAAATTTGGATGAATTATTATCCAAAATATAAGGTTGAGGTGACATAATCTCATAAGTTTTCCTTGTTTTCGTAATTATTTGTTTTCTCGCATGACCCTCCTCTCTCTCTCTCTCTCTATATATATATATATATATATATATATATATATATATATATATATATATATATATATATATATATATAGGAGTAGGATCAAATGAGAACACCAAAAACGTTGAGAATGCGAGAACAAAGTATATTCATTTGCGATTTCATGTATTCATTTGTGGCGAAATGATAAATATTTACACCTTTAATTTCCACTGAAGAGAAAAAACATATTCATGTTGATTGTGCGTAAAAATTTATCATTTCTCCACAAATGAATACATGGAATAACAAATTAATATACTTGTTCTCGCGTTCTCAACCTTTTAGGTGTTCTCATTTGATCCTTTCCATATATATATATATATATATATATATATATATATATATATATATATATATATATATATATATAGGAGTAGGTTCAAATGAGAACACAAAAAAGGTTGAGACACGAGAACAAGTATATTCATTTGCAATTCCATGCATTCATTTGTGGAGAAATAATAAATTTTTACGCCTTTAATTTCAGTTGAAGAGAAAAACCATATTCATTTTGATTGTGCGTAAAAATTTATCATTTCTCCATGTAACGCTCCGTTCTTAAAGTATTTATGAATGAGTCCCTGAGATTTAAGAGAAGGGGTAATGTTGGTCCTTTTATGGGAAAAGTGGAAAGGAAAGACCATGCATGGAAAAGAGGTTATGCTGGGTACACCCAGCGTAAGCTGGACGTACGCCCAGCGTAGTGGAGGAAAGAAACGCGAGTGTTTGTGTGAGTACGCCCAGCGTACTCTTAGAATCCCCAAAACCCTAATTTTAAGGCAACCACTATATAAAGAACATAAAGGCTTCCTCCTTAGCCTCCATAATCACTCTCTTAACCTCAGAAACCCTAAGATAGCCGTCCCACCTCCTTGGTTGGGTGTGTTTGGTCTTGGAAAGCTTGGATTAGCAAAGGAGAGCATAAATGAGGCAAGGAGAAGTTGTCAAAGAAGGGGAGGAACGGCTGGAGCTTATAGATCTGGGAAGACATCATCCTTTGGAGCCTATTTGAGGTATAAAGCTTCTTGCTTGACATTCATATTGTGTAGATCTATGTGTTGTGAAGCTTTGACACCATTCTTGTCCCAAAAGTCCTCATCTTGTTGCATGTTTCGAGTTGGTCAAGATCATCTGTCCTTTCAGACCTTAGGAGAGGTCTTGAGTGAGAAAAATGAGGTCCCAAGGGCTGAGGTTGTTCTATGTGTGAGATAAGTGGGTCTTAATGGATTAAGACCTTGGATTAAGAGCTTTATGGACGTCCCAAGTGACAAAGTTTGAGACTTTATGAATCTTAGGCATATATGGCCTAGGGATCTGAAGTTTGGGCTTAAGAACTTAAGCCATTAAGAAGTTATGAGGACTCAATGAGTAGCGAAGTTACGCCCCACGTAACTTGGTAGTACGCCCCGCGTAGCGGGTCAGTGCCCCGATCCCCAGTTGCGAGTCAGTGTGTACGCCCAACGTACTAGGGAGGGTACGCCCAGCATACTCCCTATTTTGGGTTTTTCATTTTAGGCCTTAGGGATTGGGCTGTTATTTGGGCTGCTGGATTTTGGGCTGTGACTGGACATTATGGATAGATTGTTGTGGGACCATTAGTTGTTATGGATCATGGGTCTAGACCCATTTGGTGAGGAGGGCCCAATTTAGTAAATTGGGCCAATAGTGGGCTTTGCTTCGGACTTTTGGACTTTGGGCCATTGGTGGGCTTGGGAGCTTGCCTAGTGTTGGGCCGGATTGAGTTAAGGGTAAAAGGTCAATTTACTCTTGAAAGAGTTTTATGTTTGGCCTAATGATTATTTGTGCTATGTTGGCTAGTTCGGGATTTTCGGTAAGGCGGTGATTCGAGAATCTGCTTCTTCAGTTCAGAGTTTCGACAGTGCGAGGTGAGTTATCCTCACTATATCAACAGGGTCTAAGGCACCAAGGCCGACCCTTTTATTGGACTGAGACCCAGGTATCGTTGTTATGTTATTGCTTTGCTATGTTTGCATCTTGGTAGTTAGGATGGTGCTATGTTAGAGACCTGGTTAAGCTCGATATCCTGGTATATAGGATGATGCTATGCTAGTGACCGGTTAGGTCGGTATCCTGGTTAGGAGGATGTTATGTTATGTGATCAGTTAGATCAATTGATTGAATGTGAATTGTTATATGATTAAATGTTTATGTGCACATGGTTGTTGGACTGGGGTTGGGTTGAGGCGGGTCCTACTTTGTTCTGTAGGCCAACATTCCCAGGGCGGACCGGTTGTCCCGAAGGCCCAGCGAGCGGTCCGGATATGCTGTAGGCTCCAAGAGGGCGGACCAGACATGCCAAGGCTCGAAGAGTGGACCAGACCGACTGAAGGCCCGGTGCGGGCGGACCAGTCATCCTGTAGACTCAGAGAGTGGACCAGGTGGATTGAAGGCCCGGTGTGGGCAGACCAATCACACTGTAGACTCGATATGTATGGCTAGACTCGGAGGGTGGACCAGGTGGACTGAAGGCCGGTACGGCGGACCAGTCACACAATAGACCCGAAGTGCATGGCTGTTCTGTGTTCTGATATGATGTGGCATGTTATGCGTGTATGGTATATGTGGTTGGTATTTTGGGGGTATCTCACTAAGATTTCGTGCTTACAGTTGTGGTTTAATGTTTTTCAGGTTCTTCAGGAGACCGTGGCAAGGCAAAGGCGTGATCGTACCGCTCCTCATGATTATATTTTACGATGTGATTCTGGGAAGACTCTGATAATAATTGTATTGAAAACCTTTTTGTAAGAACATTATGAAAATGGGTTGTTTTTGAAAAGTTAAAATTGGTTGAAATTTTATGGTCGTTACAAGTTGGTATCAGAGCCTTGGTTTGAGTGAATTGGAGGAACATTCGTGTGAATTCAGTCTCAAATCAAGGAGAGTTTTTTAAAAAGAGAATTTAAAATGGTTTTCAAAATGAGTAAAGGAGGACGCGGAGGTACGATCAGCCGGAGCCAGTAAATAACCCCAAAGTACCATACATGTTATTTATTTTGAGTTATGATAGAACAGCATGCTAGTACTAGGCTAGGGATCTTCAGGATTTCATGATAATGTTGCCTGTCTTATGATGCCTGCTAGCCTAGGGATTTTTCTGTGGGAGATTTCCAGTGTTCCTCTAGGAGTGAGGGTTGAGTTCTTGTTATGTTTGTTCTTCACTAGGGTGTTGTGGTGATAATTGATATAAATATGGGTAGGTGTGGAAGGTAGTATGGGCCCGTACTACTGAAAGCACAAGACCCATACGCATATCAAATAAGCCACAACCTCTAGGGTTGGTTCGGGGGTTGGTTCCCGGGTTAGTGGGAAGTATCTGAGATCTTGCTATGTTTTTCAGTATGGTGGTTACGAGGCATGCTGGGAGTGGATCCGGGTCAGGATCAGGAGCAGGAGAGGACGGTCAGGGTAGGACAGTACCGCCCGAGGTTATTGGTCAGATGAGCACAGGCGAGTTGGATGCTAGGATTCGTGAGATCCTGCATGATGAGATTGATGCATTGTTCCGGGCCGAGCTACCGGAACTGTTTGGGTCGATCAAGACCGCCATAGTTGAGTATTTTGATGAGCGCTATACGGCTCTCACAGAGACGGCTGCCGCGGCGGCTACAACGGCTGTAGCAGCGGCAGGGGGAGGAGTTGGTAGAGGTTTCCAGTATCGGGACTTCGATAATACGAAGCCCCCTACCTTTGATGAAGTTCAGGACCCGATTGTTGCAATAAGATGGTTGTCAGACGTGGAGGGGTGTTTCTTCACGTGTTCATGCCCTGCTGATCAGAGGGTGAGGTGTGCTATGAACCTGTTGAGGCTTGGGGCGAAGGATTGGTGGAGATTGACCACGGGGTCATATTCGGATGCGTAGAGGGCTGCGGTTTTATGGGATCAGTTCAGAGAGATGTTCAGCACTTGTTATGTTCCGTGGGTTGAGAGAGAGAGAGATTGGCTCAGGAGTTCCTTGAGCTGAAGCAGGGTTCGGAGTCGGTGACTGAGATCACCAGGATGTTCACCGAGAGGGCGATGTTTTTCCCTGAGTTCGCTTCGGAGCAGGCTCAAATGTCCCGATATCTGAGTATGCTCAAGAGAGATATCAGACAGTTTGAGTCTACGCAGAGGTGCGAGACTCTGTTGGATTTGCAGGAGGCCGCCAGGCGGCGTGAGTTAGAGATTGAGTTGCAGTTGCGTGAGCTAAGGCAGGCTCCAGTGCAGTCGCAGCCGGCGCCGAAACGGTCCAAGACCGTTGATTCTAGGGTGGGAGATCAGAGCAGCCACGTTTGTGGGAAGTGTGGGAGGGGTCACACCGAAGTTTGTAGGTCCGGTGGTGCATGCCGCAAGTGCGGAAAGGAAGGGCACTATGCGAGGGATTGTCGGCAGTCAGCGCCGGTTCGGGATTTGAGGATTTGTTATCATTGTCATCAGGTTGGGCACTTGAGGGTCAACTGTCCACAGCTTGTTGCAGGACGGGCAGCACCAGCCACTTTAAGGATCACAGGTGGAGGTCAGGGTGGAGCGGAGCCCCCAAGGGCTCATGGTCGTGCTTTTCAGCTTACAAAAGAGGAGGTCACATCAGTGTCGGATGCAGTTGCGGGTATGTTTCTTTCTTGATGTCTTGTTATCTTGTGATATTTGTGGAGTATTGTTTATCTGCTAGTCTCTTTGTGTGGTTTTCGGTGTGGTATTCGTTGTTCTTTGAGGGTTATGGCATGGTTATGGGTTAGTGATGGGAATTTCGTTGGTTATCATTCATGGGGATTGTTAGTGGAAATCTAGCATCTGGTTTGAATGTTGGGTAGCATCTACATTCTGAGGAGTGGTTAGCTGCAGATTGAGTTTCTTTCGAGTTCAGGATGATCAGTATTGATATGTGATTTTGTGAAGGTTGCTCGTGCTTGCGGGACGCAGTTCTCGTGTAAGTGATTGTGTTGTGTAAGGTTGTGAGGGAGGTCGGTGATGGCAACCGGTGATTGATAGTCAGTGCTATAAGTGGGGGAGAATTGGAAAATTCTCCGGAAGATCGATGAGCATGTGAGGTTGTTTAGCTGTTTGGGATTCAGCAATGTTTTGTCAGCCAAGAGCGTAGGCTGGTATGAGTAAGTGGCAGGCATGCGGGGCGGGATACAGACCAAGGGTACTTGATTGTGGAGGGCCTGGGATCAGGCCGGGACTGAGTTTGTGTGATGGAGATAGAGTTCGGAACCCCTAGAGGGCTAGAACAGTATGCATGGGAGGATTTCCCGGAGAGGTAACTCGGAATGATGAATGCTAGTTGAGCGGTCCAGATAGACTGAAGGCCGGTACGGGCGTACCAGTCAGGCCGAAGGCTCGGAGGACGGTCTAGCCAGACTGAAGGCCTTGGAGGGCAGTCCAGATTGGCTGAAGGTTCTAAGAGTGGTCCAGATTGGCTGAAGGCCTGGTAAGGCGGTCCAGTCATGCTGAAGACTCTGCAGGTATTGTTAGATCGGTTCGAGGAAATGGATCGAGTATATTGCGATGTGTTAGCATTAGAAGGTCTGGCCCCGGGTATTGATCTTGATTAGTGGAGATAGCGCATGGACTCGAGAGTCCTTGCGAGCAGATTCAGAGCATATGTGTTGCATGGATAGCGCTTACGCTATAAAGGAGTGGTGTAGCGTTGGGCGAGCACCGTGGCACTTGTCGTAGTGACAAGGCGGCCAAGTGGATTTCCTTGGTAAGGAAAGAGAGAGGAATGTAGCTCCGAAAGGAAGTGTAAATTCACGGAAGTGAAAGCAGCAACGCAGAGTTATGATTGGAGTGGTCGAATTATGGTCATTGAGCAGCGTGATTGCGGTAGTGGTATGGGATCACATCCGGATTGGACGTTTGCTGAGGTCGCGGAAGGAATTTCGCAGGTGTAGAACCAAGAGGCTCAGAAGGGATGCAGGGATGGAGTCTTGGACTCCCAGTTTGATTCTGATCAAGGAATTATGTATGTAGTGGTGGTTCATCTTGGGGGATGTTTGGAGGTGTCGTCAGTGTGATAGGTTTTCCTAACCCGAGGGTGCTAGATCTAGTACAGCATGTGCATGCGATTGCAAGAGGAGAACTCATGGGAGTTGCTCTGAGGCTGAAGAATGTGTCATTCTGTCAGAATGGGATGGATAGAGTTGGACTCGGATCGGGAACCCGGTGGTTCAGGGTTATATCCAGCTCGTAAGAGTCAAGTGTTTGTTGTGATTAGTATCGAGAAAAGTGCCACGGAGTGGTACTCGGTTGATAAGTGTGGAGCCTGATAGGTGTGGTTATCAGAGGGTAAAGCCGGTGGCCTGCTTGAGACGGTGGTCAGGACACCACAAGAAAGGAGAAAGTGAGTTTCGGGTTTCGATGGTTGTGTCTTGAGGAACCTGGTCTGGTTAATGCTAGGTGGTGCATTGTGGGATAAGTTCTGGAGTCGAGTTGCCGCAGGCTTTGAAGGCGAAGTCTAATTTAAGTGGGGGAGAATTATAATGCCCCGTTCTTAAAGTATTTATGAATGAGTCCCTGAGATTTAAGAGAAGGGGTAATGTTGGTCCTTTTATGAGAAAAGTGGAAAGGAAAGACCATGCATGGAAAAGAGGTTATGCTGGGTACGCCCAGCGTAAGCTGGACGTACGCCCAGCGTAGTGGAGGAAAGAAACGCGGGTATTTGTGTGAGTACGCCCAGCGTACTAGAGGTACGCCCGGTGTACTCTCAGAATCCCCAAAACCTTAATTTTAAGGCAACCACTATATAAAGAACATAAAGGCTTCCTCCTTAGCCTCCATAATCACTCTCTTAACCTCAGAAACCCTAAGATATCCGTCCTACCTCCTTGGTTGGGTGTGTTTGGTCTTGGAAAGCTTGGATTAGCAAAGGAGAGCATAAAGGAGGAAAGGAGAAGTTGTCAAAGAAGGAGAGGAACGGCTGGAGCTTATAGATCTGGGAAGACATCATCCTTTGGAGCCTATTTGAGGTATAAAGCTTCTTGCTTGACATTCATATTGTGTAGATCTATGTGTTGTGAAACTTTGACACCATTCTTGTCCCAAAAGTCCTCATCTTGTTGCATGTTTCGAGTTGGTCAAGATCATCTGTCCTTTCAGACCTTAGGAGAGGTCTTGAGTGAGAAAAATGAGGTCCCAAGGGCTGAGGTTGTTCTATGTGTGAGATAAGTGGGTCTTAATGGATTAAGACCTTGGATTAAGAGCTTTATGGACGTCCCAAGTGACAAAGTTTGAGACTTTATGAATCTTAGGCATATTTGGCCTAGGGATCTAAAGTTTGGGCTTAAGAGCTTAAGCCATTAAGAAGTTATGAGGACTCAATGAGTAGCGAAGTTACGCCCCGCATAACTTGGTAGTACGCCCCGCGTAGAGGGTCAGTGCCCCGATCCCCAGTTGCGAGTCAGCATGTATGCCCAGCGTACCAGGGAGAGTACGCCCAGCGTACTCCCTATGTTGGGTTTTTCATTTTGGGCCTTAGGGATTGGGCTGTTATTTGGGCTGCTGGATTTTGGGCCGTGACTGGACATTATGGATAGAGTGTTGTGGGCCCATTGGTTGTTATGGATCATGGGTCTAGGCCCATTTTGTGAGGTGGGCCCAATTTAGTAAATTGGGCCAATAGTCGGCTTTGCTTCGAACTTTTAGACTTTGGGCCATTGGTGGGCTTGGGAGCTTGCCTAGTGTTGGGCCGGATTGAGTTAAGGGTAAAATGGTCAATTTACCCTTGAAAGAGTTTTATGTTTGGCCTAATGATTATTTGTGCTATGTTGGCTAGTTCGGGATTTTCGGTAAGGCGGTGATTCGAGAATCTGCTTCTTCAGTTCAGAGTTTCGGCAGTGTGAGGTGAGTTATCCTCACTATATCAACAGGGTCTAAGGCACCAAGGCCGGCCCTTTTATCGGACTGAGAACCGGGTATCGTTGTTATGTTATTGCTTTGCTATGTTCGCATCCTGGTAGTTAGGATGGTGCTATGTTAGAGACCTGGTTAAGCTCGATATCCTGGTATATAGGATGATGCTATGCTAGTGACCGGTTAGGTCGGTATCCTGGTTAGGAGGATGTTATGTTATGTGATCAGTTAGATCAATTGATTGAATGTGAATTGTTATATGATTAAATGTTTATGTGCACATGGTTGTTGGACTGGGGTTGGGTTAAGGCGGGTCCTACTTTGTTCTGTAGGCCAACATTCCCAGGGCGGACCGGTTGTCCCGAAGGCCCAGCGAGCGGTCCGGATATGCTGTAGGCTCCAAGAGGGCGGACCAGACGTGCCAAGGCTTGGAGAGTGGACCAGACCGACTGAAGGCCCGGTGCGGGCGGACCAGTCATCCTGTAGACTCAGAGAGTGGACCAGGTGGATTGAAGGCCCGGTGCGGGCAGACCAATCACACTGTAGACTCGATATGTATGGCTAGACTCAGAGGGTGGACCAGGTGGACTGAAGGCCGGTACGGCAGACCAGTCACACAGTAGACCCGAAGTGCATGGTTGTTCTGTGTTCTGATATGATATGGCATGTTATGCGTGTATGGTATATGTGGTTGGTATTTTGGGGGTATCTCACTAAGCTTTTGTGCTTACAGTTGTGGTTTAATGTTTTTCAGGTTCTTCAGGAGACCGTGGCAAGGCAAAGGCGTGATCGTACCGCTCCTCATGATTATATTTTACGATGTGATTATGGGAAGACTCTGATAATAATTGTATTGAAAACCTTTTTGTAAGAACATTATGAAAATGGGTTGTTTTTGAAAAGTTAAAATTGGTTGAAATTTTTTGGTCGTTACACTCCACAAATGAATAAATGAAATCACAAATGAATATACTTGTTCTCTCGTTCTCAACCTTTTAGGTGTTCTCATTTGATCATTTCCCTATATATATATATATATATATATATATATATATATATATATATATATATATATATATATATATATATATATATATATATATATATATATATATATATATATATATATATATATATATATATATATAGGCTAAACAAACATATGATTAATAGGTATTTAAACTTCTAAAAAAACATATGTGCGTTTAAACGGTATAGATAGGCTAAACAGACTCGTATGTATAGAATTAGCATCTTTAAAATATAAGTATGATGTTGAATTCAACATATTTTTTGTATGTATAAATACTTTTTTTCCACATGAATAGGTATATATATATATATATATATATATATATATATATATATATATATATATATATATGTATATATATATATATGTTATAATGATGATGACATCTAATTGATTAACTGTAAGGGCAGTTACGAGAGATGATCATCCTAACTACCTGCAAAATTAATAATAAAGGAACGTGGAGTTGGGTAATCTATGTATCTAAACACACAATCATGCATAACGGAAACGTACAATAATCATATGTGTTCATGCACTTTAAAGATCTCAGTTTCATGCTAATTTCTACTACTCTACTAAAACATAAAACATAAAGGAGAATAAAATACCTCTTATGTAGCCATTGATCTCCATGCATAAGATCCTGTCCTTCTCGAGGTTTCTTAGATGAAAGGACCCAAACCAGAATCCCTCTAATGGTATCACACCCAATGACACCAAAGAGTGGAATAAAAATAACTATAATAATGGTCAAATTCATAAGCCCTAAGAGGGTTAGGAAAATGTCCCTATAAAGGGATGAAGAAGGGTGGCGAAAAATTCAAGTTAAGATGCAATGAATGGTGTGATCCATAGGCCTTTATTTATAGCCTTGGATTTCTTCCTATGTTTTGTCCTACATCTCGTGTGGGACAAGAGGAACTTTCGAAATCCTCCTTATCTATAAGGAGATTTCGTCTAACCCTGATCCCATAGGGGTTCTACAATATTCTTGATTACCCAACTCTTGATTAATTAATATTCACCCTTTAATTAGTTAAATTGTTTTATTAATTCCCAAAATATTTTCCAATTAGTTTCTAATTGATTATTAAGCCATAATAATTATTAAACTAATTTCTCCTTTATTTATACTACTCATTTTGGGTCTTGAGGGCAACCCAAAGGACCTTGCTATTATTACAAATATTATCAATATTTAATGACCTTTGACATTCTTTCCAACAATCTTCCACATGGACAAGTCATCAAATATACGAGATCCAATACTTCATATTTCACCAATAATCAACAGAGAGTTAGTCACCTAATGCAACTACTAAACTATGATCTAATCAGGGTTCAAACCTTAGATAAATGATCAATTATTCCTTAATTTTATAATATATGTATGAATATGACACATGGATAATGGTCAATATCAAAATTCAAGATTATGTTTCCCGATATAGATTTGTGACTGCATTTGACTTCTAAATTGAACACATCGATTTTAGTTAGGGCTCAGCCAAACACTGTTGAGTCCAGTTGCGTTGCGTCTTGGGTCGTCTATATTTTGTATCCGGATTGGGCCTGTCCATCCGTGTCTATCTAGATTAGTTTCGTTGTTATCTAGATTAGCTATTAGGGTTATAATATATATATGCATGCATGTATGCTTATATTGATAACGGTGATTCGTTACGTAGATTCTTGTAACCCTAAAAACACCTCTACAAATTGAAGTTCTTTATCGAGCTCTTCTGAGGTGTTATCACATTAATCATACGACATATTCAATGCTATTCGTGTGTTCTTTATTACGTTCTTATTTAATATCCTGCTTAGAATCATACGATCCTAAAAGAACTTTGTTCTATCAATTGGTATCAGAGCAGGAGATTGTGTGATCAATACACATTACTTCTGTATTCATAATACTTTAGGGTTTCCGCTTTTATCGTATAACTAGAGTCGTCGTCTTAATATCGACAACAACTCTGTTTTTGATAAAACCCTAAACTCAAGTTTACAGGTTTGATTCTAGCAGCTCACCATGTCTCACGATGATTCGCATACAAACCCCATAAACATCTCAAACAGCATCGGATCAACAACCAGAGTACCCATACTTTATACTCAAGACTACGAAGTATGGGCTCATCACTTTGAAGATTACGTAGTTGGATCTGAAGACAATGGCTATCTCATCTGGGAAGCTATCACTCGTGGACCGTTTGTGCATTTGGGAACTAACACGATTGTTAAGACGCAAATGGATTACAACAAGTTGGTGACGGATGTTGAGAAGATGCCCCAGGATGAGAAGGACAAAATTTTGTGTAACGTTAAAGCCATGTGAATGATAAGATTCACTTTGCAATCTGATACCTTTCGTCTATTAGGTTCATGCACAACTGCTAAAGAGATATGGGATAGGTTGAAGGAACTTTACTCAACTGATGAAGACCTAGAACACTCCATTCAAACTCTGTTGCTTTCAGAATTTGGAATTTTCGAACAGAAACCTGAAGAGAAGCTTGTACAAACCTTTGATAGATTCAATCATCTCCTCAGTAAGATGATCAAGCATGGGATAGAAAGAAAACTGATCGAGCAGAAAGTAATGTTCATGAATGGACTAATACCAGAATGGATGGCTGTGGTTTCCACTGTGAAGGCGCATGAACAGTTCAAATCGTACTCGCTGGCGAAACTAGTAGGAATATTAAAGTCTCATGAAAGCGTTGTTACCAAGGAAGCGAAAGTGATCTCTGGTGTGGGATCGTTGGCTCTTGTTTCAAAAGGAAAAAATACTGCAGAAGAAGAAGAAGAGACAGACATGTCAGAATGCGACCTTACAAGTGAGGAGTATGCCTTGATGGTCACAAATCCAAAGAAATTTGCAAGGAGAAAATTTCCCATTAGCAAGAACCGAAACTGGCAGGGAAGCTATAGTTCTGAAAATATGAAGGATGAACCGAAAGTCTCATCTCAAAAGGATGAAGAGAAAAAGGAGAGCAAGCTTGCAGGAGACTCTGGACACGACTGCAACTATTGTCATGGCAAGAACCATTTTGCCAAAGATTGCATGTTGAGAAAGATGGCTGAGAAAAGAGAGGGTGAAGATGATGAGGCTTATTACATGTGAAAATTAGAAGAAGTAAAGAAGAAAAAGGCATCCCACAGCTCGATGAATGCCTTAATAGTACAGGAGAATGCAAGGGAAGATGAGTTAGGAGGCGTAGAAGTTTGGTCAACCGACTCAGAAGACAAGGAGGTAAGAAGGCCCACTCATGGAAAGGCATATGTGGCGAAGAATGATGGTTCGGGTGGAAAATGCTTTATCGTCACTGCTGGTCCATCAACCGAAAGTGCAGATGCGGAACCGAACCTGACAGATAACAAGTGCTTTGCAGCCAAGCCGGTGAGTGAGAAGATCAACGACTGCGATTGAGTGATCAAAAAGGTACATTCTATTCTTGAGTCTCTTAAAATCTCAAAAACTGAATATCAAGAAGAATTAAATGAATTAAATTTTAAATATTCTAACCTTAGTAGTAGCCTCATGCAAACCCGCTTAGCAAATTCTAACCTAACTGACCAACTCGGCAGGGTGTCTTCAAAAAGTGAGGAAAGAAGAATGTGGATTGAGCGGAAGGAAGCAGAGTTAGTTAGAACTAGGGATGAATGTATTTATTTGCAAAGAGACAATTTAAAGTTATTAAAACAAAGAAATGTTTTCTGTTAATTGCGAAGCGTCTTTATACTAACATTGCTCAATTACATTTAAACTGTGAAATTGGCAAGAAAATTCATGAAATGATTTTGCCCTTTCTCGAATTTAAGGAAGATGAAGTTATAGCAGAATGTGAATTAGAGGTGTCCTCTGAAGAGACATCAAGTTCATATAGTATAGGTTTGGATAAGATAGAAACCTTCATTGATTCTAAAGAACATAAGAGTATGTTGAAAAATATCTTAGATGAAAATGATAGGCAAAAGATTAAAACTGAAACTATACAAACATTTGATCTGTCAAATGCCAAAATTGTTCAAGATAATAAAATAAACTCAAATAATTCATCTAAATTTGATACGGAAAGCGAGATGAGTGAAATCTCCGTAGAAGATGAAGTTGATTGCTCGAAGTTTATGAACCATGAAACCGAGAATAAAAAACCCCTTATATCTGAAAACTCCGTTGAGTTTGCCCGTCTGTCAAAAGAACATAAACCAAAAATCAAGGAAAAGGCTGTAGTCTATCAAAAGGTTCAGACCGTGCCAAATCAAGTTTATGCTGTGACTAGGGTCACACAAAGGCAAACGGCAGAATTAAGAATCTTAGTTGACGAAGATAACGCTGAAGGATGTGAAGATTATTTCTGGTACGCTCCTATTGACAACGCATACGAAACTGTGGGACTATCTGATAAAACCACATGGAGAGTCAAAGGTAGATACATACCAGAGCCCATCAATAAACCCTCCAATTTCGATATTCCAAGCACAAGTGGAACCAAAGATGTCCCTGAGGAACCAACAGTTGAACCTGATGTTCCAATCAAAAGGGAAGAACCGAAAGCTCAAACTAAGAAGAGTACAGAATCTAAAAAGAAAGGAAACACAACTGCAACTCATAAGGAGAAACCAAAGTCCAACTTCAACATTCACAAATCTCAGAAGGAACTAGCTTAACAGAAACGCTTGAGAAATCAGAGATATGCCACGAATCTGAATGAAAGGAAAAAACATTGGAATTCTCAAAATCCCAACTACGAGCCTTTCAGGAAAGGATCCATGGACAAGGGAAAGGAAAAGTTGAAGGAAAATTTCAGTCTGAATTCCTACTATTCTAAATCCCAGAACCGAAAGTCATGTATCGGTCCTGAACCTACTTTTGGTCCTCAACCTAGGTTCGGTCCACAACCTAGATTCGGTCCTCAACCTATATTCGGTCCTCAACCTAGATTCAGCTCACAATCCAGATTCGGTCCCAATCCTAGTAATGGCTCCCCTAAATCCCAAGCTAAAACAAATTCTTTAAAGAACATCAAAGGAAATGGAAAGCCAGTTTCAGATTCTGAGAAGGAAAATAAGAAATCCTCTACTAAACCTAGGAATCAAATGAAAAATCCTAAACAATCAAAAACAACCCCAATTGATACACTAAAATTTAAAGAAGATAAAACAAAAATCAAGGTGTATACCATTAAAAGAAAAGATCAAACCACTCTCATTAAACGTACCTTTTTAGTTAATGTTTCTGCAGTTATTCCTTTCTCTGTGAAAAGCTTACCAGGACCCAAGAAACTTTGGGTTCCTAAATCTGCTTGAATTTGCAGGTAATCAGTGACGAGCAGTTTGACGACGAATGGTATATAGACAGTGGCTGCTCGCGTCACATGACATGAAGAAAGGAGGAGCTAAGAGAGTTTCGGTCCCTGAAAGATGGTGGGTCTGTGAAGTTTGGAAACAATTCCTATGGAACAATCAAAGGATACGACATGATAACTAATGGAGACTTCTCGATCATAAAGGTGGCTTATGTAGAATGATTGCAACACAATCTCATTAGCGTGTCACAATTAGTTGTTGGCACGGGTTTGAAGGTAAGATTCAATTTCAAAATGAACTAGTTAAGGGTCCCTAGAAGCATGCTGCTGCATGTTGTCTTAAGCCTCTACGATCTTGAGCTAGCCTTAATGATTCGATTAACACCCATCGTTTCTTCCAAATCAGGCTAATTTATATTCTCGGTCTAGAGCTACCTTACTCTTCTCATATGAGTAAAGAGTTTTTCTGCTGTGTCATGATTATCTAGCAGAAGGTACATTCGGTTCTTTAGCCACCTCCTTATATTCTCCATCTACTTTTGGTTCACCAACGTAACCCTTGAGACTCTCGGTCTTTACCACTAAAGTTTATGGTTACACAACATCTGTGTTTGTGATCTTAGATACGTTTACCACGTGCTGAGTGAAACCCAATATCCGACACCAAAAATGAATTGACGGTGAATTATAAGTTCAAGAACTTACTGGTTACCTAAAGAAATATCTCTTTTTATTTTTGTGCGATCTTTTATGAAATTGTCTACTACCAAGGCATTTCTTCCCAAAGAGATCCAGTTTAATTTTTTTGATATTTCTGATTTCACTATAGTCACTAAAATAATCCAACCCACCAACCTGTTCTACAGACCACATCGGTCTCACAAGTACTTCTTCCAACGCTCGGTTTTATGTTGACACTCAAAGTTCGGTTGAAGATAAGCTACCCTAAGACTATGATTAAAAGAAGCCTTTCAACGTTTATTAACAAACAGTTGATCGTATTTTTCGGGAAACCACACAAGCACTTCAAGTCTCTCTTGACTTTGAAGGAAGTGATTCTTGCCCGGAATCCTCTGCTTTATGTCTAACTATAAGACATCACTCACATCCCATACACATTTGATTTATTTCTTTATCTTTGTCACTCTTATGCACAAAAATTTTAATTTTCCAACATTCTAGTTACTGTTTGGTTTGAGTTTTGGGTTATTAATTGTAACCAAACGAGGGGCTACTGTGGAAGTTTAAATGCCGATTGAGGATAAGATTAAGGCGCGTGAATTTGAACGGTTTCTAAAGCCATGCATACTGACGCATATCTGGGAATAACCATCCTATCACATCGCGATTTTTCAGGCGACGTTTAGTGATCTCATCATAATCATCACGATTTTCTCTCTCCAGGCAATGGTATATAAAGGGTTGAACATCTGATTTGTCTTTTACCAGCATTCAATTATCTCAAACTTACCAGCATTCAAGTATCTCAAACGACGAGTAAACAGTGTTCATCATCTTCTTCATTCATTAATGGCGACTTCCTCTTCGGTACATGAACACACAGCATCATCATCCTTGCTTACCATAAGACCCAACCAAAATATGATCATTGAACTTAATCCGTTCTTATATGATTCATATATGTTGCAAGTTGTGGAATGTTTAAAATATTCCCCCTGGTTTTAGCCCTAACCCAGGTTGAAGCAGTCCCAATGTCGCTATTATCACAGGTTTATTCCACGGCGACGTATGACAAAAACAAAGATTGTATCTACTTCACCATTCATGACAAGAAGGCCTTCGTTTCAAAGTTGAAGTTATGTTCGATTTTAAACCTTGCCGTCGATTCTTCTGTTATCTCGCCAGGCTTCATTACTACATCTCAACTATTTTTGATGATGTATGAAATGGGGTATACCGATGTGCTAACTACCATCACCAAAGTGAAGAAATCATGTTTACCATCTCAGTGGAATGGCTTGCTCACTCTACTGATTAAGGGTTTGGCAGAACGATGTGGCGGTTCCGATACCACAAGCAAGGGCTTTCTCGCCATTCTTTATGGCCTTTACAATGGGATCAATCTTGATTATGGCTCTATAATCTGGTCTTAGGTGGTGCAGAGTCTCAATACTTCAACAAGGCATTCTGAAGTTTCGTGTGGGCGATTTTGGACCCTGATTACAAGAAAGGCTATTAACTCTTTGGAGATTCTGATCATGCAGGATGCTCTACTTGCTTCTATTTCCACATTCCATATGAAGAAGATTATTCTTTCTGGTTCACTCAAGTTTTCTCATTATGGAATGATTCCTGAAACCATGTATCGTGGTGTTGCAGAACAGAGCAATGTCTTGGCAGACTATAGGAAACTTCCTCCTATCGGACCGAGAGTTCTGTCTCCAGAGCAACAAGCAACATTGGATGCACTAGAAAAACCTACCAACAGAGGAAAAAGGGTTTCAAAGAAAGAGGATCCTGAGGAACGTAAGTCCAAGTCCTCTAAACGCAAGTCTGGTGAAGAAGATATTTCTCAACCGAAACCGAAGAAGATAAAGAAGATGGCTCACAGATCTAGAGGGAACACTCCTCCTAGCACAGATAATGCAGATGAGCAGAGTGAGGAAGAAGAGGTTCGTCATGTTTCACCCCGAGAGCCTACTCCTCTACGATCTCCTGCTTCACTAGAATCTCCAAAACACAACATAATTCCAACTCCAACCCAATCACCGAAAAAGACTGTTCCACTTTCTGTTCCCATTGTTACTACACCTCTTACCACTCCAGCAACAACTTTGCCAACCTCACCACCAATTACTTATGTTCCTATTTCTACTGTATCCCTATCCTCTCCTCTTATAATCGAATCCACAACCACTACCATTCCCAAATCAACCGTAGAAGTCAATGTATCTGATACAGGGGATACTACTGCGACTACAACTCCAATCAATACCAAACTTCCTTCACCTACCCAATCCACTGATTTTGGTGCTACTCTTGGAGGAGACGATGAGGAATTTGACTCAATCTACTACAGTCCTTATCGACTTCAATCCGATGAAGAGACTGATGCTCCTGTTTCAAGTAAACAATTAAAGGGCATTCATGAGAAGTTGGATCGTTTGCTTGCTGACAGCAAAGCCTATGGTGGTGTTGTTCTTAAAGCCTTTCTGGAGACAGCCATTGAGCAGTATACTCAGGCTATTGACAATTCTACGAAGGCAGTTAATGAGTCTACCTCTACCTGTAAGAAGGCCACCAAAGATGTTTCTGAGATTGTTCATACAACTCAGATTTTTCTTGAGTTATTAAAGTCTCATGCTGACACTCATGCAGCTCATTATCAATCCTCCGTGGACTCATTTTCTAACTCTCTTCACGATGAAACTACTAAGTTTGAGGCTGTCCGCTCTGAGCTTAAAATAGAAACCACTTCTTTCTTACACTCAGTGGATTCTCATTTTGATGCTCTGGCTGCTAATCTGGCAACAGAGGGTGCCTTGAAGGAGGATTTGGCTAAAAAGCAAGCCACAATTGATGTTCAGCAGGTGCAGCTGGCCCAGGCAGAGAAAGAAATTTCTTTGTTGAAAGTTCAAAGGGCTGTTTATAAAAGTTGTGCGGGTGATGTGAAAGACATGCTGACTAATCTGCTTGAAGCACATGATCCAATCTTAACTCTGACTATTCAGAATCATCTTCAATCCAAACTCCTTCCTGCCATTGCAATTTTAAGTGAAATGAAAGGTGTTTTGGAGGGGGTTGTACCTCCAAAACAAGGGGGAGAGAGTAGTGCTCGACCGAAACCAGTTGTGAAGACAGAAGATGAAGAACCGAAAGTCACAACAGAACCAAAGGTTAATTTAGCTTCGGGTTCTGGTTCTCAATCTAAGCAGAAAGGTGTCAATGATGAAAGTGAGAGTGATGTTGAAGAAACTATAGCTGACACTCTTATACGAAAGAAAAGAAACAGAGAGCTTGATGAAATAATGAAAGTGGCTAATGAAGCAGAGGAACAGGAAAAGAGAACCAAGGAAGAAGAGGATGTCTTGCAATGCAAGAAGGCTTTGTTTCCTGAGTGGAACAGAGACACACTTATCAATCAATCTATTGAGTTTCCTTCTGTTTATTGGTTGGAACCAGTTGCTTCGTTTGATTGTGATAACTCTAAAGACTCGCAGTTCGATATGCCTATTACCAGAAAAGCGTTTACGTTTCACTGCTTTGAGCCGTCTGTCGAGTTTCCACATCCACATCCAAAGGGTGACAGAGAATTGATTGATTTTTACTTGAAGTATGGTCAACCGCAGTACTAACTTGGAGTGCTCAGAAGATTGTAAAAGTTAAGGTACTGAAACCTTCACCTGCTGGGAGATTCATAAATGTCAATTTCAAAATCACTCGTGGTTCAGCAAACACGGTGTCTTTAATCTCTCTAGCAGATCTTCCTAATCTCAATCCTCATGACTGGATTCTGCTATACAACATTCTGCTCTCTGATCCTAGGGAGTATGAGCCGATTTTAGATCATCTTAAGAGAATGTTGGCTTCCTATATCCATGAGTTAGCAACTATGGATCAGGAAATAGCAAAGGTGATGAATAAGAAGCTGACTGTGAAGCCGACACCTAAACCGGGTGATGTAAACATGATGAAGTTGGGACAGATAGATTCTGCAAATCTAACTGTTATGTTCACGAAATGAGAAGGACTCAGGTTTCTGTTTGCTCTGGCTGATAAGCATCTGTTTTCAACAGACTGTTTGGAGCACATCATCAATATCATACACCGATGCAAGCAGAACTCAGCGGCTGATAAGAAGAACTTTACTAACATGCTTTGTTGGTATATTACTTTTCGTCATCATATGATAGCAGTTATACCGAAGGTGTTCAAGACTGTGAAGAAGCCTTCTGCTGTTAAAAAGGAATGAGTTTTCGGCTCCAAAGACGCAAAGGGGGAGATTGTTGAGTCCAGTTGTGTTGCGTCTTGGGCCGTCTATATTTTGTATCCGGATTGGGCCTGTCCATCTGTGTCTATCTAGATTAGTTTCGTTGTTATCTAGATTAGCTATTAGGGTTATAGTATATATGCATGCATGTATGCTTATATTGATAACAATGATTACTTACGTAGATTCTTGTAACCCTAAAAACACCTCTACAGATTGAAGTTCTTTATCGAGCTCTTCTGAGGTGTTATCACATTAATCATACGACATATTCAGTGCTATTCACTTTAGATGTCAGCACCAATTCATCGAGGGGCACATAAGTATTGTTTCTCTAGTTAAGGAAGAAGGAACAAATAAACTTCGACTACATAGTTTTTGTCTACTTCATTATATTATACATGGACATACGCTTTATTACTACTAGTTATAGATAACGTTGGAGTAAACCAATTCATAACATAATTATAGATCAAACCCCTACATGTATCTTAGTTTGAAGAATATAAGATATTATCGTATTAGAACTACTCATGACAATATCCATGAGGTAATCTCTAAGTGCGGGTTATTCCAATAAGTAAATATAGATTAAGTACTCATGAGTGTTAGTGCAATCTCTATGATATGCCCAATCACTATTGAGGTTTGAATATACTAATACTCGGGAAGTGGGTTCCAAACATGCAATAGGAGAACACAATGATAAGTAAATTGAAATGACTGATTTCCATCATATATTAAGATCTCCACTTGATAATCGCCAAAACTGATTGAGACTTATACTGCTTAAGTTCTCAAATTTAAAACAAACTAAACTAAATGTGTTCAAGCCAATTCATTTGCAAATTTAATTCATCTTTACTCTGTCTAACTGTCAGACTTGGTCAGTAACATTAGCTTAGGGAATGGATCGACAAGGTTATCTTCCGATATGAGTTATTGACTGTGATGTCTTTACCTTCGAACAACTATCAAATGTTATGGTACTTACCCAATATATGTCATGTGAGATTATGTGACTTGGTATCCATACTCATAGTAATTTCACCCTTATAGTCACAAGAACCTTCAGAAGCACCATCAATGATTGAATTTCAACAATGATGCCACTAATGAATCTCTTTTATTCACATTGTGTAACGACCAAAATTTCAAAACAATTAAAACTTTTCAAAACCACCCATTTTAATAACGTTGTTACAAAAAGGTTTTCAATACATAATTTAACAGAGTATTTTTCCCAGGTTCAAATCATAAAACACCAACGCGGGGAACGGTACGATCACGCCTTTGCCTTGTCACAGACTCCTGAGAACCTGAAAACATAAAACCACAACTGTAAGCCCGAAAGCTTAGTGAGATACCCCCAAAATACCAACCACATATACGCCCTTCCAGGCCACGACCTTCCGGTCCAAAACATATTGCCTTCCGGCCCATAACACATCGCCTTCCGGCCCATAACATATTGCCTTCCGGCCCATAACATATCGCCTTCCGGCCCATAACATGAAATGTCCACATAACATAACATATCATAGAACAGCCATACATATCGGGTCAAACCACAGTCCAAGCAACTGTACACATAACATATAATCATTCAACAGATCACAGTCAGCAAATCGATCAACAGATCACATAACATATCATTACCCTAACCAAGATATCGGCCTAACCGGTCACTAGCATTGCATCACCCTACGAATCAGTCAACATACTAATTACACACATACACCTTTCCAGACCATGACCTTCCGGTCCACATCGCAATGCCTTCCAGCCCACAACATATAATGCCTTCTGGCCCATAACGTAATGCCTTCCGGCCCATATTCTGCAATATCATAACATCAGACACTACCCGGATTTCCATCCGATAAAGGGTCGCCCTTGGTGCCGTAGACCCTAACGATATAGTGAGGATAACTCACCTCGAAACTGCCGACTGAACAGATAACCCAAGCTGCTCCGATCACTGATACGATCTCCACCTCTGGACAGCCACCAATGCACTGAACTCAAACAATAATCAACAATTACCAAAATACCCCTGGAAACCACTGGTCAACCCTTGGTCAAAGACAAGGTCAAAGTCAACCCCTGACTGACCTTACTCGCCGAGTCAACCCGATGACTCGCCGAGTTCCCATACTCAGAACTTCACTCAATCCGCGACCTAACTCGCCGAATCACCCCGAGACTCGCCGAATCCCACAACTTCTGAGTCCTCTCGCACACAACTCACCGAGTCATCCCTTGACTCACTGATTCTCGACTCAACCAGAGAATATCAGAACTCTTCGACAAGACTCGCCGAGTCCAAGAACAGACTCGTCGAGTATATGGCTATCTTCAACCTACTCTCCGAGTTGTTCATACAACTCGCCGAGTTCCAGGCCATCTTCATCCAACTCGCCGAGTTGTTCTTCCAACTCGCCGAGTCCCAGCTCATCTTCAAACAACTCGTCGAGTACACCCATGTGACTCGCCGAGTACCACCGGTCTGAATCCATACAGAAGCACTCCAAGCCATGCAATTGATCCAAAACATAGATCTAGCTTCCTACAACCCCTTCATCACGTAAATTGGCAAACTTTACGTGAATCCAACAAGATCTAGGCTTTTTGCACTTAGGTTTAGGGTTTGGGACATGAAAGCTTCACTAAACACTCCAACACAGGGAATTTCATGCTCTCTGATTCTTCTCCATTCCAGATCTGAGGTAGCAACCTCAGATCTAACCTCTAGACTTCCAATTACATCCATAGGCAAGTTCCCACAAACCCCAAAATGAAGAAACAACATAACAATAGCCCAAGAACGAGATATTACCTCCAATGGACGCCCCAACTGCAATGTAATTCGAATCCAAGCAAAGCCCCTTGCTCCAAGCCTTCAATCTCTCAAAATTCCTTCAATAATCATCTCCTTCAAGCTCCCAATTGAGATATGATCACTCACACACGAAGGCTAAGGGTTTCTGGACTTGGAGATGAATAAAGAGGCTGAGAGTGGGCTGTTATGTTCTTTATATAGGGCTCAACTCGGGAATTAAGGTTTTCTCCACTCAGCGCCTACTCGCCGAGTCCTCCTTACCGACTCGCCGAGTCGGCTACTTAACACGCGACCCAGTCGCGACTCTACTCGCCGAGTCCATCCATGGACTCGCCGAGTCACTCTTCCACAACTTACTCTTTTAGCCCTTCAACTCTACTCTTGATATTTCGGGATGTTACACATTGTTTCCATTGCAATTTAACTAACTGCAATATACTCAAGGCTTTTTGAATCCACTATAGTGTATTACTTGGTACTCTTCCATGCTAATACTTCACCATTCAGTAAATACCTGAATTCTGACTACGAACGCCATCGTCCTTATTAGTGTGGAGTTTAACATCAGTGTAACCTTTATATTGATCTCTTTCATACTAACAATATCATTTCCTCTATCCTCCTAGTACACCTAGGAATATTATTAATTTTGATTCGTTGATTCTCACCAATTGATCTGATCCGACTTGTCATGCTCAAGGCATACAAGTCATTAGATTTCGTATATATCATGACATATATGACCGATCCCATAGCAGAAGCATGTGGGACACGACTCATTTCATATTAGCAGAATAGTAAAACTAGGACATTAACATCACTTAATGTCATGTCATATTCTATTAAGCACGAACTCATTTTGAGTTCTACATGTCGAGTTTCCTCATGATTCCATGTACTTTGGCTTAATCCAATGAATCTCTTAGATCTATCTCCATAGGTCCTTATATTATGTACGTGTGTTGTATCTCCCATGTGTATCGTTGTGAAACAATTACCATACCAACCCAAACTTTTACATTTTCTAAGTTAGAACATAGTCTCATAAGAATTGTATACTATCTATGTACAATACAAGGATGGCTACAATGCTCCTACTAGCATTGACACACACACACACAAACACACACACACACACACACACACACATATATATATATATATATATATATATAGAGAGAGAGAGAGATTAATTTCTCCCACTATCATTGACATATATATGGCTCATCTGTGTTTCTTGATGTGTCTCCGGGTTGGACTTCCATAGATTATAAGGGTCGTTATTCCCTTGTTGGTATGGATAACCTAGAAACAACAAACAAACTCGTAAGTTGATTGATCGGGAGGGGATCCCGGGACAACGCTCCGATTGTAAAGTCTGAAAAGGTTTATTTATGATAATGACGATCTATTAATTAATGGGAAACGAGAATATTTGGGATGTAATCGATTTAGAATGATCGGATCGAATGTGCGTACCTTGTATAGTGTTCTTCGTTCTTTATTTATAGTCGATATTGAGGGACCATACCCTCTTCCTATGCCGAACAGGTCTGCCAGCATGTCACATTAATGGTCGTACACTTGAAGGTACACTCGTGTGTACTTGTTAGCCATTTTAATAGTTGTGGTTTTTTGATTTAAGGATCAAAGTAATTAATGGCTATCTTTTTGTGGAGGTGGTCAATGAGTTTCGATTGTAGACCGTTGAAAGGTGATATTGAAATATTCTCACCAAATGATAATTATTTGTTTTGATAATCGAGGCAAGTAAGAGTCGAGTGCTTGTCGACAGACAAGTTATGAGTCGATAAGTTGATGCATGTGACTACAGAGCTAGTAGATACCTTATATGGAGAAAGACCAGACAACGGTGAATACAATGAGTCAAGCTCATTAAAGTCCAATGTGGGGACGAGTATGGGTCAGAAGTGACCTAGGTGGTCGAAAAAGACATGAAAGTTAAACGAAATCATTTTAAGGAGAGAAAAATTGTAATGACCCAGAAATTCTTCCGTTGACGACGTAAAAAGTAATTGTCGTAAAGTTATTTATATTTAAAGGGTTTAGATTGAGATAAATAAAATAAAAAAGGTGTTCATTAATATTTAAAAAATAATCAATATTAATAAAGCGTATAATCATATTAAATTAAACTAGATTATAACCCGTGGAAACCATGATCGATATATTTAAAATTTCTATACAGATAAAAAAATAATAAATATAAAAAAAAGAACCAAGATATTGTCGGTTTTAAGTAATTATGAATTAATTTGTTAAACAAAATAAACATAATAATGTTATTAGGATATGATTTTGTATTTTCAAAATTTGAATTCAATTTGATTTGTTACAAAAAAAAAAGAATAATAAAAATCATAGAAAAATGACACGTGTCAAAGAGACATTCTAAAAAACTGACACGTGTCATTTTTAGGTTTCATTTATTAGAATATGTAGAGTAGATAAAGCTAATGCTTAAGATACCGATCACTTTAAATGAAAGTAGAAGGTGAAATGTGAACTAACGATCAAATTTTAAGGGTTCAAATTGGGAATTAAAACCTTCTAAGGCTACGTAAATAACATTTATGTTTCTTTCCTAGGATGCGGCCAACGATATTCATTCTATTGAAGGCTTCGAACGTTTTTTTTGGGCTACTATAATCGATATAAAAAGAAAGAATCCAATAGTTTGTGTGTGTTGTGCATCGATCAACATGAAAAAAAAGTCTATCGTGAATGAGACTGGTAGGTGCGGACGAGCTCAAGGTACGAGAAGGCGGCCGGCGGATTTCTTGTAGGTGTAACGGAGGATGTGAATGTTGACTTAACTGGTAAAATTCTTGGTCTCTTTTCCCCATATAATTCTAATTTAATTGGTAGTGTTTTGGAAGGAGTTATGGGGTGAATTCCATCCCATTCGTTCAATTAATCTCCTACTTTCACTTCAATTCTCGTGACTTCCTTTATGAACGAATTCCAGCCACTTTAGGTGTGTTATTAGCTTGTTCTTGTTGTCAAGATTCTTATAATAACACCATCTTACATGTTACTAGTGGGTAAGAATTAGTTGGAATTCTGCAGTCAAATTGTATTATTTTGGAGTCATGTTCCTTGCTTCTTATATACCCAAATCCTATGAATTTATATGAATGATTTTCTATATACAAAGCATGTTTGAACTCTCCAAAAGGTATTCAAAATAGTTTTTAAGTGTCTTCATATATGGTTAATTGGTAGGAGAAATTTAAACCTAAATTGGTATTTCTCTTTTTAACAATGTATTTTGTCTTTCCTTTAAAGACAATGTACTTTCGACCATGGTTGGAGGGTGAAACTATCTTTTTACTCCCATATTATATTGCTATTGTTTTAAACTTTTTTCAACTGTATAGTCGATTTGGGTGGTGATTTAATGGGTTAAGTGGTAAAAAAATCCTTTAAAACTTAAAGTTGGAAATTGCAAATATTGACAAATATGCCCCTGGATTGGAAAAAATATAGAAAAATCATCAGGTGTCAAATTGAGGATCTGTAAACTCTTAAAGTTTTCATTTGAGTCTGGTTTGTCCTTGAATTTTTCCAGGACCCGTTGTTGCCTCCAACTACGGTGGAAATTGCCTTCTTCACCAACTAGTCAGAATGTAGCTGCATTGATATGTAGTTTTGTAAAAATCATATAAAATTGTAGAAATTTTTTTTACCTTTAAAAGCAGATTCTGGAAAGCTACAATTCAGAATTTCTGGAATATGAAATAAAGCTGTAAATTCTACAGGTCTCAGTGGTGCTAAAACAACTCTAAACAGACGACTGTTTTAGGTTCAAAAACTGGGAATTTTGTTTGATGGTTAATTTATATGTTTAGGTTATGAAACCGTCACATTTGGCATTGTGGAACTCCAATAACATTTTGTTTGTAATGTAATAAGGGCAAATGTGACATTTTAACTCTTACAAGACTTGAAGTGTGAGGAGGACACATCTTTGGCAAATGTAAGTTACTTTTTTGGTATTTAAAGTACATTGTTAGGAGAATCTTGTATCTTAGATGAAATGGGATGAACCTTGTTACCTAGGATGTGTGTACCCCATTTGGGAGTGAGTAATGTGCCATGGATGTTGTATTGCTTTATGTTTAATAGAATATACAATGGTTGCATGCTAGTTTCTTATTTGTTTGATGTGAGATGTGTGATAAGGCCATGTTAGATTGAGTGTTATACATGGATATTATGTGATGTGAGCATGTCAATATTTGTTTGAAAATAATTGCCAAGTTGTTTAAGACAAGAATGCTAGAGATGTAAAACCATTATTGAAGTGTTGCAGATGAAAGTGATGTGTGATGTAAAATGTATTAGTTAAATAAAAAAGTTACATGTTTACATGAAAATGAACTCTTAAATAAGTAACATGTAAATAAAAGAAAAAATCATAATATTTGCATGATTACTTGAAGAGGGTAAAAGTATAACTCTTTAATTGATTAATTCTTATTAAATTAAAAAAAGGGGAATACACTAGCGGGGCAAAAGGTAGCAACCTAGACATAGGTGTATACCCTATCCAGATTATTACAGGACTAGATGCATTGAATGACACCTACAGGAAAAGAGCTTAAGCCAAAGCATCGTCAAATGATTTTTCTAAGAGATCATTCGAGACATGGTCCGACCAGTTGGTGGACTGGAGTGATGTTGGTCTAGCGGTGGGGGCAATGCAAACATCACATGGGATTGGGAGGTGTAACACGGTGGAATTGACAACGTCTGTATAAATCCTTAACAACAACAAATGTATACATATGTGCAATGTCGGAGTAGCGAGCACAATGTGCCGGGAGCAATGATTATGGGTGAGAGTCGCGCCTCACCTAGTTCATTGGGTCGTTTTGGTCATGTTAGTAGTGAACAGGATACTTGCCTTGGGGTTTGCGGTGAATAAATAGACAGAAACTAGGAAGTATTACCATAATAATTACAGTGATGGTAAGCGATGAATAATTATTAAAATAAAGCAGATATAAATATTACTTAATAATATTTTAGCGGTGAAAAGATAGAAAATTAGTTTCAGCGTGGTTGAGGAGAGTAAGTAAAAAAAAGCTCTAAAAAAGAATAAAATTAATTGAGCTAAACAATGTTGGATATGCGGTGTCATGTTGTTATGTCTTTCTTGTGAGTATTTGATTATGTGGGAATGTGTTGTGTGATCAATTTCTGATATGTGTGTTCTTTTAACACTATATTATAATTGACTCACTTAGATAGTGTTTGTTTTTTGTTTGCAGATCTGCGGAGCGTCTTCTGTCTGCGCCGTGCAGACGACGCGTAGACATAGCCTTCGCAGACTGTTTGATTTTTTGAAGACTGCAGACCTAAAAATGTCTATGCGCCCTCTTCTTGGCGCAGATGTGGACCGAAGTCTTCTAACATCTTCAAACATCTTCTAGCCTAAAAAAACATATATATCTTTATTTTTTTAAGTTTTTTTAATTTATATTTTTCCAACTTTATTAATGATAAACAATTTGAAAAAAAAAATACAAAACTTAAAAAAAAGTTCGACGATACAAATATGGTATTTTTGACAAATTTATAAATAAAGATTTATTACAATAATAGTCGTTGAAATTTTTTATATAAATATGAAAAAAAATCATAGTATATTCTTATATTTTTTTGCCAAATTTTGTAAAACATTAATTAATACAGTATTGTCAATTTCTCGAAAAAATATTTATGGTACGTTTTTAATGGATATTTGATAAAAACCATCGATTTATGTATCAAATTCTTTGATCATTAATTATAATGTTTAGTTATAACTTTGCAACCAAAGTTGCTGGTTTTTATCAAATATATACGTTAATTCATACCATTTTTATTTTTATTTTTTATACAATAATACATAAAAGTTGATCTAGATTCGTTAATTATTTATAACAAAGTTATAAAAATATTAAAAAGTCACTTTGAAGTTTAAAAAAATCAGTTTATTTAGATTTAAGCTTATTTTAGTAGCCCGCAGATGTTACAAAAACAAACAATCTTCTTTTTTTAGACTGCAGACGTTTGATCCACCTCTTCTACTGCAGAGGTCTACAGATGTGGTCCACAGACTACAGACATTTTGCCTCAGAAAAACAGACACCACCTTAGTATATGCTAACACTTGTTCTTTGCTTGTTGATCGATGTTCATTGGAACAGATAGCTTGACATGATGCCTTGGTGAGGATGGGGGACCCTTTTAGGTAGTTATATTCTATTTTATGTCTTAGTATTGATACCATTTTGGACATGTTGTTGAGCTTTCATCACATTACTTTTGAGAATCTACTATGGTGTAAGTTTTGAAAACTTTTATTTCAATGGACTTGTTTTGATAATAAAGTAACACTGGTGATGTTTTCATAATATTTAAAATAAAAATGCTGCTAATGTATTCTGGTTATGTTAGGGAATTTCGAAATTGGGTTATGGGAAATCTGGATCACAAATAGGAATCGTGTAAAACACTTTCCTTGTTTGATATTTCGACCCTAATTGCCTTCGGTATCACGAAATCCAAACTAGGATAATTCATGAAGTTACAATTCTGATCTTAGGCACAAAAAACAGAATCAATTTTGAGAGAAGATGAAGTCGAAAGTGTTTTCCAGTTTTCTGTGTTTCAAAGGAATTGACGTTTTTTCCCAGACTTATCCACACAACAGATAAAACGAGAACAGTTTTCAACTTTCAGAAAATCTGAATTAATCCTTGAATTTGCATCTTTAAAGAATGACAGATTAGTCCTCGTACTGTTCTAACAATGTTTAGTAAATACAAGTGTGCACTCCCACACCTCCTAACTTGTATTATAACTAAAGCATTATTCTTGAAATACTTGTTAAGTCCATTACACTAAAATATTGGTGATCAAATCACCAACAGGTTAAACGTGTTTAAAATAAAAAGAAATATTTGGGTGAAAATCACGATGTTACACTAGTTATTAAAGTTTGTTTATTTTGGTCCCACAGTTTTGGATCTTTGGAGTTTAAGCAACTCTAGACATAATGAGGAGTGTTTCTCTTCATTATAGAGCCTTGTGATCCATAAAAATGGGATCTTGGTCTTTCGCATTCACCAATCCTAGATCTATTAAGCTTATGGGTCATGAATAACACTTAGGGTTAGATTTTGGTCCCCTTGTAGACATGCAAATGCATAAAGGTTGCAACTTAATGATTCTAGACGTTAATTAGGGTGAGAACTGAAGTTTAGACATTAGGTCTTAATGCATTAAGAACATTGGTTAAGAGTTTGGACTTCAGTTGGTTACGTCGGGCGTAACCCCTGAGTACGTTAGGCGTAGTAGGCTGTTGCCCCGTAATCTTTCCAAGATCAAGTTGTACGTTGGGCATAGCGAGGAGTATGCATGACATAGTCCCATAAACCTATTTAGGCCATTTTTGGGCCTTAGGTCATTAGGGGTTTTGGGCGTTTATTGTTGGGTCATATATAGGAAGGGCAAATTCCCTTAGTAAGATAAAAGATGATTTGGACCATTGATTATGGGTTAAAACCCCGATTATTAGTTAAGGTTGACTTTGGGTTATGACCGGTGTGAGGACCCGTGGTAACATCAACTTGAGTGTGTGATTCGATTATCTTCAGTTAGAGGCGAGTCTTCTCATTGTGCAAGTGGGTCGAAAGGACCAATGCCGACTCACTAAATTGTGTATGTAAGATGCTAGTTGTCTTTGTGATTCTTTCATGTTTGTATGATTGGATTGAAATAAACCCCAGGGCTCGACTCATTATTTTATGATTATGTTGAAACAAACCCCGGTGTTGGGCTCAGGGCTGGGCCCATGAGTATATGATGGGTTGAAAGAAACTTTAAGGTAAGGCCTATAATTGTATGTTGGGTTGGAATATATCCTAGGGATAGGCCCAATTGTATGTTTGGTATGTGGTACTTTGGGGAACTCAATAACCTTTGTGCTTACAATTTATGTTTATGATTTAAGGTACTTTTGGTATGAAAGGGAAGAGCCCGACGTCATGGTACAACAACCCCTCATGATTCCACACTTGTTTTCAACTGTACTCTGATGTTTTGTTGACAATTTGTTTTGTGGTTGATTTTGTGATACCTGATGTAAGAAACTATTGGTTTTTAATTAAAATGAAAATTTTTATCATTGTTTTTAGGTTGTTTCAAATTCCCTCTTCCCGAACATCATCTCATACTCATTGATCTCAAAAACCATTTCTTCTATTTCACTTTGAGGAATTGTCACAACTTATTTGCAAAACAAGTAATGTGAAAGTAAATGACCCCCTATATACTGATTGAATATCTAACCACTTACCAAGACATGTCTTTTGAGGACATAATCATGCATGGCAGTCGGTCCTGAGTCTCGCAAGAATATCCGCAACAATGACATGTTTGCAAGATAGTGTAATAGAAGCATAAAAAACCTTATCATGTTGAAAAAAAAACTACCTTGAAGCTAATTTAGGGTTGTAAAAGTGTTTCAAAACGAAAAGCGATGACAATTCCAGAATTGTTCTGCGCATTCCGGACTTATTCTTCGCATTCCATAATGGCAGACTGGAATACCTTTCCGTGTGCCCGAATACTGAATTTCAATGTACAATAACGTAAGACACTAACTAAACTCGTTTTGGGTTGATCCTAACACTAAATAATTATAACATTTCTACAACACTGTCCGACGAACATGTTTATCGTGTCCCATAGTAACTATTTTACACCAATAATCCTAAAATTTAAACAACTACAAGTGAAAGTGTCAAAAAGTGACACATAAATCTTCCAATTTATCATAATTGTAAGCCATATCTTCTTTGCTTTTTTAGTCTGAAATGCATAGATATTTTAAAATATGATTTTATACAAATCTGTCCGGAACATGTCGGAAGAACCGTAATGGGCATTCCGAAATGTGTTGGAATGAGCCTACGGATCACTGGAGTCCAAAATGATCTTCGTAAAAGGTGATTCTAGGATCAACGATTGAGACTAATGCACATAACACCCTTACTTATTCTTAAGTAGTTTAGCATATAAATGGGCTGCAAATACCATAATTAAAATAGAAAAGTTAGGGTACTCGCCAACCCAATTGAATAGCCCATATCTTACTTGACTACTAACTACTCAGAAGTCAGACCTCGGTGGCTGCTTCCCCTCTCAACCCTAAATCTTCGTATCTTCTACGTCCTGCGACCACGAAAGAGATATAGCGATGTCAATGGAGAATCCTCCAGGGAAACAAGGAGTTGAGTCACTATCTCTTACTGCAGGGGATGAATCCTCCTCTTTGAATCCGTTGAATTGTACCACACAGTAAGTTTCATCTCTAATCTACCCACGTAGGGTGTTTTTTTGGCTACACATTGGGATTCTCAAATGTGTTTGAACTTAATTTGATTGGACTGCGACTAAATTGGACCCCTGTATCATTTTTCCATGAGCGTACCAGTAATCATTAATTTGTTTTATAGAATCAACTTCATTTTTGTAACTTGATGAAGATGTACTTGCTTCTATTCTCTCTTCCCATTTCTAAGTTATTAAACAAAAAATTCGGTGGTGTTTAGGATGAGTGTCGAAGAAAAATTCAGGATTGTGAGGAGTATTGGAGAAGAATGCATCCAGGAGGAAGAACTGTTGAATCTTCTTACCAAAAAGCCCCAACCCATCTGCTACGATGGGTTCGAACCCTCTGGGCGAATGCATATTGCTCAGGTATGTCATTTGTGTATGTCAATTCGATTTAAATATCATATAAAGAAGGTTGGTTTAAACTTTAAATCTCAATTGCTGTATGTATAGGGTGTTATGAAGACGATTAATGTTAATAAACTGACTTCAGCTGGTTGCAAAGTAAAGATTTGGATAGCAGATTGGTTTGCTCAATTAAACAACAAAATGGGTGGAGATTTAAACAAAATCCAAACTGTTGGACACTATTTAATTGAGATCTGGAAAGCTGCAGGCATGAATTTGGAAGATGGTAAAGTAGAGTTTATTTGGTCTTCTGAAGAAATCAATTCAAGGGCACATGAATACTGGCCATTAGTCATGGACATTGCTAGAAGAAACAAACTTCCTAGAATAATGAGGTAATTATAATTTATAAATAAATAAATTTGTTAATTAATTTATATCCTAATTTTATTAATCACAATGCTTGTATTATATTTATAGGTGCTGTCAAATCATGGGTCGAAGTGAGCAGGATGAACTCACTGCAGCCCAAATCTTCTACCCTTGCATGCAATGTGCTGATATTTTTTTCCTCAAGGTTCTTGTTTAATTAATCTTTTTGCAAGGGTAAAATAGTCTTATTTTGTTATTAAAGAAACAAATTTGTTGATTTGGATAGGCTGATATCTGTCAATTAGGGATGGATCAAAGAAAAGTTAATGTTCTTGCAAGGGAGTACTGTGATGACATCAAAAGGAAAAACAAGCCTATTATATTATCTCATCGTAAGGGGCAATTTTGTAAACTTGCTTTTATTTCCAATTTTACCATTTTTACTCGAAATATCAAAATGATTGTTGTTTATTATGTGTAGATATGCTTCCGGGTTTGTTACAAGGACAAGAAAAGATGTCAAAATCTGATTCTTCTTCTGCTGTTTTTATGGAGGATGAAGAGGTAAAGTTTTTTCAATTTTGGGAGTAAAATGTAAATATGAAGTTGTAATTAATTAATTTGTATGTATGATGAATTTGTGATAGGCTGAAGTTAATTTAAAGATAAAGAAAGCATATTGTCCACCCAATATTGTTGATGGAAATCCATGTCTTGAGTACATTAAATACATTGTATTCCCTTGGTTTAATGAGTTCAAAGTTGAAAGGAAAGAGGAAAACGGAGGTGAAAAGTAAGTTTTTTTTAAAGAAAAAAAGAAAAACATTTTTTTTTAAATTTTATTAACATTTTTCTTGAATGTCAGGGTTTTTACCAGTTATGATGAATTAATTGCTGCTTATGCAAAAGGGGAGTTGCATCCTGCTGATTTGAAACCTGCGTTATCCAAATCTTTGAATAAGATATTGCAGGTATAAAATAATAAAATATGCATATTTTGTATTTTTTTATTTCAATATTTTTATTTCAATCTTTTTGTGTGTGTGTGTGTGTGTTGTATAGCCTGTGCGTGACCATTTCAAGAATGATGAGAAGGCCAAGGCTCTACTGAAGAGGGTTAAGGTATATTTGTTTGTTTCAGTTTTCTAAATTGTTCATGCTAAAATTTATAATGCATAAAGTAATCTAATTTGCTTAAATTAAAAAAAATAAGTTGTTATTATAGTGTTAATAATCTTTGTGGTTTAAATGTAGGCTTTCAAAGTTACAAGATGATGGAAGTCTTTTAGTGAGTGGATGAGAAGATGGGAGTTTACTTATATTAAACAAATTGTTCAAATTTTCTTCACATATGATATTATTATTATTTATATTTTGCATCAACTAGTAGCACTTGAAACACAACCTTTTGGAATAGTAACACTTGAAACACAGTTTGGTTTTAATTATTTGGGAAGAATAATAACATACTTTTACTGCATAAGAAAATAATTATTTTGGAAGAAATAATATTCTTAGGTATATTTGTTTGTATTTTTGATTATATAAACTAGTATACGACTAATACAACTGTTTTTAAACTAGTAATCGGCAGTAGAAGTAAACCTTAGGACAAGTAACTTATTATAGCATGGAACAATAAACCGTAGATTTTTTTTTTCCCTTAACTTTATTGTTCAAAATAGTGAATTATGAAACTTTTGTGTTTTTCCTTAAAGCAAAACAGTTGATTTGTTATGTGCTTTTAAGAAAAATCATTTATTTCCGATCTATATACACTAAAAAAACTATTTCCGTTGATGTTATGGAAAGCACAATACGGTTTTATTAATTAATTAAATAAATAAATCGATATGTGCTAAGTTAACAAATTCTATCGGTATATATCTACTTTATTTCTAAGAAAAAAATCATCACAATTCTGCTATTGATTATCCTCATATCGTACCAAATTCATATAAATAGTATATATCATATTAAGAAATTTCTGTTGGTACCTTCTATACAAGGTTGTTAAGATCGGGATCCTATCTAGGATCGTTTTTGTGTTTGCAAGATCGGGATCCTAAGGTCCAACAAAATAAAATATAATTTTAATTTATAATTTTTAATCATGAAAAATATTTCAAACATTCAAATTTTCGTTCAAAAGTTATAAAAACTTCAAAATATTAGTCAGAATCACAATACAAAATGATAAATGGTAAATTGGTAAAAGGTAAAAGACATGAAGTGGTAAAAAAAATTCATTTGCAAAAAAAAAAAATCAATGGAAGGTAGAATCGGATTGGATCTCGATCCTACGATCTTACGATCCTACCTGTCATACTACCCCAAATACGATCTTTTTACGATCCGGATTGTTTTTTTCATACCTATGATCGTACGATCCTACGATTAGGATCACGATTTTGGCAACCATGCTTCTATAAAATACTTTTTTTTGTTTTATTTTATTTAAATTTTTGCATAAATTTGTTGTACAATCATCTTCAAGAATATATCCTTCAAAATTCAAACCAATCCAACTGCCTTTAATGCCAGAAAAACATCAAACATAACTGCAAGACAACATAGTTAATTAGATCATTCTAACATTATGATCATAATCTACATCAACATATAATGTTGAAACGGAAAAAATAGAAACATATATTTTTTTTCCCAAGAAAATGATTTAAAAGGTAACAAAATTCTAAAATTAAAAAAAAATATACCGTCTTACTTTGTTTTGTATAATATATACCAACAAACTAAATCATTTATACACTTACGAATCATTAAAGTTAACCATTTGTTCATAAAACACTTTTCCGTCATCGACTATAGTATATGGTTAAGGAAACCTAATAATGTGTACAAATATTGTAGTTTGTTCGTGTTTTTTGAACAAACTAATAATGACAGTAGTATATACTTAAGTCAGTTGACATTTTAGATTTTTGTTTTCTTGTCATAATGCTTCTAAATCCTTCCCCCCTCCCCCTCTCATCGATTTTCAGTTTCACCAGACTTACCTTTGTTATGACAAAAGTAATCAAACACGAAATATAACAAACATAAAATCAAATAATTCGAATTTTAATCAGAAAAACATACTTGAATGTTGATGTTTACAATAGAATCACATAACATGAAAATATGTAAATTGAGGCCTGTGAATTGCAGTGTCCTAAGACAGAAATTGCCCTGGTACGGGTCTGTCTTGTCTTGAGGATACGATCCATCAGAATCTCATCGATTGGTTTCCGCCTCGTGATTCAACCTAACATCGGAAAGGAAACTGGGTCTCCTCATGCATTTCTTTCTCTCCCGGTTACTACCACACTCACACAAGGCTAAAGAATTTTACCCCCAATGATGTGTGGTCGGAATACAAATCCCAAAATGCAACCCTTGTAGACTTTGATGGAAACCTAGTCCCATCGGAACTTCATTTGAAAAATTCTACAGCCTCCACTACTCCGCCCGTTCCTTCCATTACTTCCTTTGCTCAACTCACAATAACAAGTCACAAGAAAGATGATAATCAGACTTGTAGGTAGTCACCAAAAAACATCAACTCTCTCTCTCTCTCTCTCTCTCTCTCTCAAATGCTAAGCCGTCCCCTTCGGGTTTTATAGTTAGATGCCTATAAGCTCATCTGAAGGACAATAATAGGAATCATGCGTTTCTTGTAGAGTTAGAATCAACAGAAAGCCGGCAGCAAGATGTGAAGTTCGATCGATATATATATAATTGAAATTGGTCAATTGTGTTGTAAATGCAAGTTATTATTTTTTTTTTTTGGGGGGGGGGGGGGGGGGGGGGTTAAAAGAAATCGATACAAGCATATTTACGTAGGCTTAAATGGTTCTAAATCCCACATTTACAACATTAATCTTCTAACTTTGCTTAATTATTCATAATCCACCTTTTGTTTTTGTTTGAATGAATTCTAACCCTCCCTTATATCAAACATTTGATTCATATTAACCATTTTTATTTAATTAATTTCATTTTATAATTTTAAATCGAAATTATTTTACTATAACAACTATTCGAGTGACGTAAGACCAACGTCGTTAACGGAAGGATTTTGGGGTCGTTACATTTTAGCTCCCAAAGATGCGACCTCAAATCCATCTCACACATGTAATGCTAATTTGGAATAATCCGTACTATTCCACTATAATTGTTATCAATATTATTAAGAATAAAGATTCAACCCTATATCATCAACAAAAAACACAAAATAAATATCATCGGAGTGAGCATACCTTTGTGTTAATTTTACTTTGAGTGTTCCCCAACTAGTTGTCCTATTGAACCTAGAGCATGAGATCTCCAATGTTTCTTAGGTTTCTGTAACATCCGTTTTCTTGGATGAATCGAATGAGGCTTTTAGAGGGTCAAAAGGTTGGATTTTTGGAGAAAAAATGGTCCTCACGACGTGATCTATGGAGGCTCACGGCGCGAGGGGGGCCGCATGAAGATTCTATCCAGGACTGAGCTCACGATATGAGCAGTAAGAGCTCAAGACGTGAGGATCGCTGCAGCCTAAGCCCACGAAGTTGTAGGGTTTCCCACATGTTTAAGCCCCTTAAATCGGTTTTAGGGTTCATTTCTTAGCCTCCACCGTCCCCTAACCCAGAAAAAAAACCCTAACCCTAATCCATCTTGGTGATTTTGGATCCATTTTAGTGTTTAGGGTTCATAATCCACCTTTTGTTTTTGTTTGAACGAATTCTAACCCTCCCTTATATCAAACATTTGATTCATATTAACCATTTTTATTTATTTAATTTCATTTTATAATTTTAAATCGAAATTATTTTACTATAACAACTATTCGAGTGACGTAAGACCAACGTCGTTAACGGAAGGATTTTGGGGTCGTTACATTTTAGCTCCCAAAGATGCGACCTCAAATCCATCTCACACATGTAATGCTAATTTGGAATAATCCGTACTATTCCACTATAATTGTTATCAATATTATTAAGAATAAAGATTCAACCCTATATCATCAACAAAAAACACAAAATAAATATCATCGGAGTGAGCATACCTTTGTGTTAATTTTACTTTGAGTGTTCCCCAACTAGTTGTCCTATTGAACCTAGAGCATGAGATCTCCAATGTTTCTTAGGTTTCTGTAACATCCGTTTTCTTGGATGAATCGAATGAGGCTTTTAGAGGGTCAAAAGGTTGGATTTTTGGAGAAAAAATGGTCCTCACGACGTGATCTATGGAGGCTCACGGCGCGAGGGGGGCCGCATGAAGATTCTATCCAGGACTGAGCTCACGATATGAGCAGTAAGAGCTCAAGACGTGAGGATCGCTGCAGCCTAAGCCCACGAAGTTGTAGGGTTTCCCACATGTTTAAGCCCCTTAAATCGGTTTTAGGGTTCATTTCTTAGCCTCCACCGTCCCCTAACCCAGAAAAAAACCCTAACCCTAATCCATCTTGGTGATTTTGGATCCATTTTAGTGTTTAGGGTTCATAATCCACCTTTTGTTTTTGTTTGAACGAATTCTAACCCTCCCTTATATCAAACATTTGATTCATATTAACCATTTTTATTTATTTAATTTCATTTTATAATTTTAAATCGAAATTATTTTACTATAACAACTATTCGAGTGACGTAAGACCAACGTCGTTAACGGAAGGATTTTGGGGTCGTTACATTTTAGCTCCCAAAGATGCGACCTCAAATCCATCTCACATATGTAATGCTAATTTGGAATAATCCGTACTATTCCACTATAATTGTTATCAATATTATTAAGAATAAAGATTCAACCCTATATCATCAACAAAAAACACAAAATAAATATCATCGGAGTGAGCATACCTTTGTGTTAGTTTTACTTTGAGTGTTCCCTAACTAGTTGTCCTATTGAACCTAGAGCATGAGATCTCCAATGTTTCTTAGGTTTCTGTAACATCCGTTTTCTTGGATGAATCGAATGAGGCTTTTAGAGGGTCAAAAGGTTGGATTTTTGGAGAAAAAATGGTCCTCACGACGTGAGCTATGGAGGCTCACGGCGCGAGGGGGGCCGCATGAAGATTCTATCCAGGACTGAGCTCACGATATGAGCAGTAAGAGCTCACGACGTGAGGATCGCTGCAGCCTAAGCCCACGAAGTTGTAGGGTTTCCCACATATTTAAGCCCCTTAAATCGGTTTTAGGGTTCATTTCTCAGCCTCCACCGTCCCCTAACTCAGAAAAAAAAACCCTAACCCGAATCCATCTTGGTGATTTTGGATCCATTTTAGTGTTTTGGTGGCTAGGATAAGAAGAAGGAGAAGTTCTAGAGTGTTGGTTCAACAAGGAGGCTTCATCATCATCATCTTGTGTACATTTTGGACCATTGTAAGTGTCCAAGATCCAATCTTTATGAGCTCAAATTGCTAGATCTAAGTTTTAAGCTCCTTTTTGCATGTTTATGATGGATTGCATGCTTGGGATCCATAAAGTTGGCAAATTTATGGATCAATGAGTCATTCCCTGTGATTTAGGGTTTGTTTGCTTTTTGGCAAAAAGACTTTTTAGGGGCTTACATTTGCAGGCGGGTAGATGTTTACCAAAAAGGCTGTTTGGTTTTTGGAAGACAAAAGAAATTAAAAATACTTTTTTCATCTCTTTTTCGGAAAGACCTAAAAACGTCTCTTCTTATTGCTGAATACGCTTACCTTTTTCTCATCGTCTCTATCCGCTTTTCCCTTTTACTTGAAATTGCATCCTCCCACTGGCCATTGACGATCGCTCCGCAGTGTCCATACCTCCGACGGACGTCAGTTCTTGCTTCGCCTTCGACGCTCCTCGCTCATCCTCCATCGCTCCACATCATCATCGCCGCCGCCGACTCATCAAGTATGTTTTGTTCTGTCCCTCTTCGTTCTCCTCTCTCGTTTATCTTCCATTATCTCATATTGTCTTGTTAGTTTAGACTCCATTAATGATGAAATCCCATCTACCGTTTTGTCAATTAAAAACCTTCTGTGTTGTTGATTTCTCAAATAACTTCTATTTATCACTTTGATTTTGTTTTCTTTTGTACTTGAATCAAACTACTTCTTGTTCATCTAAGCTTTATCTGTTCCTCTCTTGTGATTTTGTTTAGTTTAACATGTAACTTACGTTCTTCATTTTTCCTATTCAGTTCTGTTTTCTGACAGTGGGTATCGATTTGTCACATTATTCTTTGGGAATTTTGTATATGCTTGACTTTAATATGTTCTGTCACTCTTCATTTTTGTTTCTCTTTTCTTATATCCCTCTCAACTTGTATTATTACTTTAAACTCCATTAATGTTGAAACCCATCTACCATTTTGTCAAATAACTTCCTGTTGTTGATTTCTCAAATAACTTCTTGTTAATTTATTTGATTTTGTTTTGTTTTCTACCTAATCTAATTGATTATGCTTTACTTAAAATGTAATTTTCATATTTTTTACTGCTCTTATACCAGAAAAGTATTAGTTGTTTCTTGTTTGAACAAGTAATTTTTCTGTTTCTTCTTTGAAATCCCTTTGGCACCAAATCCAACCATCAGGGGTATTGTTGTCCAAAATCTGTAGTGTCCTTTATGTAATTCAGATGTGGAATCAGTTGATGATTTATGTTTGATTCCCTTTTGATTTTGGGAAAACTGGTTATACCATCATAAATGGTTTTTACTTTCATTGAATAAGTTGTTATATATATATATATATATATATATATATATATATATATATATATATATATATATATATATATATATATATATATATATATATATATATATATATGGGTTCATTGTCTGTAGCCACATACTTCATAGAGGATGTAAACAATAATTGAACAAGTAATCTGCAAAAACTCAAAAGGGTAGCTTTGTGTTTTTTGAAAAGTTAATTTGATTGTGAGAAAACTTACATTTCTTTTGAAAGAGAAGGAAAAACTCACAGACTTCAAAGCTTCTCTTTAAGCTATTTAGTTTCAAACTGTTTAGTATAGTACTTTTATTCATTACATGCTTCTAGTGTAATGCTTTTATTCAATTTTGTTTCTTGATCAACATCATGTGTTTTGTCATCTTAGCTTTAGATTCATTTAAATCAAATGTTTATATTTTATGTTGTTTTTCTAACATAGATATGAATCATGAAATTTTTAGTTTTATAAATCGATTCTTTCATGGACTTAATTTATAAAGTTATTATATGTAGATTGTCTATATGGGAGACCAACTACAATGGTAAAAAAAGCAAGTAAAATGTTTATTAGATACGTGTATCGAAGAGATCAACAGAATTGGAAAAAAAGGAGGTAGCATGCATAAGGAGTCTTGGGTTATGTTAGGGAAAGCTCTAAAAGAAAAGTTTGACATGGATACTTCACAAAAACAACTAAAAAAATTCCTTTTGATAATCTAAAAGCTAAATACGTAGGGTGGAATATTTGAGAAACAAGTCAACGAATTTATACAATGATCAAACAAATTCATTTGCCTTAGTGAACACAAAATGGGAAGAATTCAAGAAGGTGTGTCTATATAATTTAATTTTTTTAGTTTATGTCCAATTTTAGTAATGATGTCAAAATACTTATAATTACTATTAATTTTGGTTTAGGGTCATCTAAAGGCGGGATCATTGAGGACACACTCATTGCCTTATCCCAACCTTTGTGCATCTTTGTTTGATGGAAGTAGTGTTGGTGGTAGCATTAAATGAACCTCTACTCAAACGGCATCTCTATATATATATATATATATATATATATATATATATATATATATATATATATATATATATATATCATCTTCTTCTTCTCATCACGTCCAAAGACTTCTGATTAATGACAACCCTTTTAATGACCCAGAAGATGATAATGATGACGCTTCCAATGACACTAGTGCTCGAGCTCCTAGTGATAAATCTCATGGTGGTTCTACTTATAAGCCCGATAAAAAGGCTAAAACTACTGATGCTTCTACTGATAGGCCCGATAAAAGGGCTAAAACCAGTGATGCTTCTACTGATAGGACCGGTAGGGATAAAGCCTCTAACCTCTGTTATTCTTGATGAATTGAGTCTTGATATGCAAAAACCTTTGCAACATTTGGTGAATAGCAAGAAAGGGCCAAAAGTAGAAGAATATCATGAGAGGTTGAAGCTAGTTGGATTAGATCCAATGGATCCTATATTTTTTGCAACCTTTCACATTTTTGGAATGTACATGAATATGAGAGAGGCATGGATGACATTGCCACCAATACCTGAGGTCTTAAAATGGTGGATAAAGATCATTGACACCACATTAGGGATGTTTAAGTAGTCTTTATGCTTATGTTTTTTTCTTTCATTTTGAACAATTATGTTTTTCTTGAACTTATGTTTGACATGATGTTTTTTGCTATCATTTGAATGATTGTGTACTTATTTGACACAAATATTGCTAGTATTGGGATTATATGCTTATCTGAAACAAAATGTGTGCTTTAAATATGATACAAATGCTTATGCTTTTTTGCTTTATCATATTGAAATTTAACAAGTGTTGATGGTTTAACAGGTTCACAATGGATTACGATAAAAAGTCACACCTCCTAATTGTTATGTATTTGTATCTTCGCTTTTTTTTGGAGACGAGGTTTGAAAAGAATGCGGGATAATACCTCAAAAACGTATGGGCATCAATTCACATTAGAGTTATTACAAGGAACTAATAACCAATTCATCGAGCTCTTACGTATGTTACATGATTCTTATGTTCGACTTTGCACACATTTTAGAGTAAAAAGTTGGGTAAAGGATAGTAAACATGTATCGGTTGAAGAGAAGATGACGATGTTCTTGATGATGATTGGTCACAATCAATGTTATGTAATCATCAAACGTACATTTAAACACTCAAAACAAACGATTCATAAGTATTTTTATGAAGTATTGGATAAAATGCTGGTGTTCGCAAAGGATATAATAGTGCCAACTCCCTTTAATCCAAATCCAAACATTCCGTGACAAAATAGGAGGTTACGAAGGATTTTAAAAGGAGCGGTTGGTGCACTTGATGGAACTTTGGTACATGCTATTGTCCTTCTTGACAAACAACGTTTGTATAGAGGAAGGGGAAAAGGCGATTGTTATCAAAATGTATTGGCAATATGCGACTTCAACATGATTTTTACGTTTGCCGTGGCTGGTTGGGAAGGGATAACACATGATTCTAGAATATTATCTGAAGATTTAGCTGGTCCAGATGCACCATTCCCATTTCCACCACCATGTTTGTTTACATTTTCATTTTAATATTTTTATTTTTATTTTAAATTATTTATTTCCTTATATTTACAGATAAGTATTATCTTTGTGATGATGTGTATACACACACACCCGAGGATTGATGGCTCCTTATCGTAACGTGTGATATTGGCTTGGAGATTTTCATCGAAGACATGCATTAACCAACAAAGAAAAATCTAATCACTCACATGCAAAACTTCGAAATGTCATTGAGCGTGCTTTTGGTATCTTGAAAGCACGTTTCCCTATATTGAAGAGCATAACTCCATTTCCATTGGTTACATAACAAAACATCGTCATTGCATGTTTTGCGCTTCATAATTATACACGAAAAGAAGGATCGAGTGATGAATATTTTTTTTCAATATAATCAAGTCGATGTATCACTTCAAAGCAACAGTGTACAAGATGATGATGATGATGAGGAGGAGGAGAAGGACGATTAGGATGAGGTACAACCACATGGAAGTGCAAGAGATCGGGAATATATGGTTCATCTTTGAGATCAAATTGCTGACCAGTTAATGCGAAATGTGGAATCAATGATTTCAAAAAAAAATATGTTAGTTATGTGAATTTAGTTTTAATATTGTAAGACAATCATCATGTGACAACCCAAAGATTATTCTGTCACATTACCCCGTTACCGTTAACGGAATATTCCATTTTTAAAAGTTCCGTTAATTCGAGGTCGTAAAATAAATAAATGTTTTACTTATTTATATTTTTATGTCGTTAACGTCGTGATAGGATAAATAAAAACACATAATGCACATTTCCATTTAATTGGAAAAAGTTAGTTTTTATTATTACGACCACTAAATCGGGTGCGACCAAAAGCCCCGTCTAACGGCAGTATCGGGTAGATTCCCACTGAGCTCCAACTCCAACCCATATATAAGGGGGAGTAAACCCCATTTGAACCTTTTTCACCCTCTCTCTCTATACTCTCTCTCTAGGCTCGTTTTCGACTCGAATCCGCAACCAAACGCTTCCAAATCGTAAGTCCACTTACCCTAGCTTGTTCTAAACATCTTGGCTTGTGATTATACCCCAAAAAATCAGACTTAGAAGCTGTGAAAGAGGAGTTTACGGCCCAAGATCCTCCTTAGGCCATAAATCCCTTAAATGTGGCCAAAATGACCCGAACTTGTCCCATTGAGCCTAGGAACCAATTAAGGAATTTGTCTAGGAGTGTTTAATCATCAAAACACAGGATTTTAAAGCATAAAAGAGAGTTTATGGCCCAAGCACATGCTTAGGCCGTAAACACCTGTTAACTTTGCAAAAATGCCCCAAACACACTCCCAAACCACCCTAAGGCTTAATACATAATTTAGGGACTTGCTATTTCGGGTTTAGATCATTCAAACACAAGGAAATGAGGGATAAAAAGGAGTTTATGGCCCAGGCATATGCCAAGGCCGTAAACACCCCCAAACCATGCCAAATGTTGGTTTTTGTCCCCCAAATGACCTTAGACTTTTATTATAAAATGCTAGAAGTGATATAGGGACTTAAAACTTCAACAAAATCAAGGTGTAGGAGTTCACGACCGTGAACTCCCATAGGGGTGGTTCATGGGCCGTAAACTCCCCTATGGTCCCTTTAAAAGCCCTAAACCCATTCATACCTTTTGGATTTGGACCTAGCAAAATTCCACGAACAAGATAGAGCCCTTAAACACCCTAGAAACTCCTCACCATGAGTTTACAGCCGTAAACTCATGGGGAGTTGTCCCAGGGTCGTAAACAGCATATGGAGAGTTTACTCTCGGAGAGTAAACTCCATTCCTAGGCCATACACACCTTTAAATGTTACCCGGGACACCCCAAACACTTAACCAAAGTGTTTTCCGCTCTTTAGGGTGCGTATACTTATTTGATTAGTATTAAATGTACTAATTATATGTGAACATATGTTATCATATGTTAAATAGGTCATTAAATGTGTACAAGTCTTTACTTGACACCGAGCACCCAACCGGCACCTTCGTCGGATCTACTTACACCGGGTGAGTTCATACCCCTGAATGAACCTTTCAAATGTTTTTACATGTTTTATAGGGGGGGGGGGGGAATACAAGTTAAACATGCCAGTTATCAATATCAATCACATGTGATTGATAACCCGCATGCACAAAGATTTACTACACTGTAAACTTTTTTAGCAAGTAGGATACTGTAAATGGTTTCTAAAATGTTTTCACTTGTTCACAACTCATACTTATGCTATTTTATCAAAGTTCATTTTAAACTGGTTTATGAAAGGTTTCCAAAGAATTTCTAAAGGTTTTCAAACTTATTTTACCAAAAGATACCAAGTTGTGATTTTCTTAAGTATAAAGGTTTTTCCAAGGTCTTCATCAAAGTTCTCTTTCATGTCGTATACTCTTACTTGTTAAATGCCGCTGCATCACTCTTACTTAGTTTAAACTCCTACTTGATAACGTTTCCACTTTGTGATACACTTATATTTGGCAACGCTTATACTTCATGTTTCGATTATCCCACACTGTTTGTTTACACTTACGATTTGGTGATTTCACACTATTCGTTCACACTTTATGATTCGATTATTCCACACTGTACGTTTATACATACGATTCGGTTATTCCACACTGTACGTTTATACATACGATTTGGTTATTCCACACTATACGTTTACACACCACTATGATATGTTTCCACTTGTTACACACTCAGTCGTAGTTAGATGTATGTCTGTGCTTGTATAGGTACATATAAATAATGATTGAAGGACTTAGGAAGGTTCGTCCGCCCTATTTCTTTTTCGTCGTTGAGATGTGGTCTGGTGGGATTGGATGGCCGTCCGAAGGTCGTTTGGTTCATTAGTTATATATTATGTATGCGAGCATAGCCGTATAGGTTTGCTCTAGTCAGTTGAGTTATGAGTCTCTACCTCTAGTTCAACACTTATATTGGAAACCCACCACCCACTAGAAACCCACTACCCACTATTTGGAAGTCACTACCCACTATTTGGGATGCATCTTCGGGACACGACCTTCTCCGTCGTCTAGTTGGTAACCAGAGTCTCCTGTAGGGAGAGCGGACATTGTGTGTATAGATCTATACGGGATTGACACCTCCGCACCCAGACTGCTAGCTACAGTCCCGACCTACCAAGCCAACGGGTGACAAATGTCATAGACGCTTGTAGGGCGTCTGGTACTCTAGTCAGTATGGTTACGAGTATCTCGGGTTACCTTATAATTCATGGCCTTAAGGTAACGATATTTCACCAGCAATTTACACTGTATGCTGGGAACTCATTCTCAGAGTCACACTATTTTTAACCTTACAAGTTGTATCTTTCATTTGATACTATCTGCGGTCTGTATTCTCTGTTTTAGACCTTACCATCTGTATCTTTCATTTGGTACCGTCTGAGGTCTGTGTCTCCTTTTGTTAGATTGAACCAGGCGTGTCGTTCGTCCGATACTCTCCTGGAGTCTATGATTCCTTTGCCTTAGTCAGCAGTCCTCACTGCTGAGGCATATGTTATTTCCCTGATTTCTTTTGCGTTCTTTAATAATCAAAATATGTATTTTTGATAATGATAGCGATTAAGGGAAAATTACTTTTTACTACATAACTCCGTCCAGTCTTGGTAGAAGATTGCTTTTATTAAAGAAAATATAGGATTTTCTGGAAAGGACACTAAAGTAATGGATACTCTAAAACTATCACTTTATTTAAGTTATTTGATTTAAAATGACACTAAATACTTATGAACTCACCAGCATTTGTAAAAATGTTGATACTCGCTTTTCAAATAACTTGTATTCTCAGGTCAGCATTAGACAGGTACATTCCCGGAGCTGTTGATGAAGATAGCTTAGTACCATGCTGTTCTTATTATATTTGCTTATATTACCTTGTTGTACTGAAATGTAAACCATGTAAAACAATTACTATTAATGCAATGTTTTCTTGTACTTTGATTACTATAATGCATTTGTTGTGATACTTGACATGACGTCATCCACCCCATAACGTTTCCGCCGTTCCGGTTTTGGGGTGTGACACATCAAAAAAATCATTTATGTTTTTAAAAATATCAACTTTAATAAGTAAGCAGCATTCCAGTTTGAATCGATATATATATATATATATATATATATATATATATATATATATATATATATATATATATATATATAGTTTATCTAATGTTTTAAAAAGTATTATATGTTTAAAACTATATGAAATTGTTATTGGCAAAGTTTGAGTCGGATATAAAATTTAATAGGTTAGTAATGTATGAGATGTTGAGTTTTTAGCATTTGGGCTTTGTTTGTTTCAACATTGATTTCAAGGATCGATTTTGCCGTTGAACAATGGATATTAATGCAAATTGGGTGGCAACGTGTAAGTATACAATTCTTATTAAGAAAAAATCTATTGTGTTTTTTATGTTGTTTTTTCATATTATCTAATATTTTCTTATAAAGTACTATAATCTATTAAATTGTTCATAAATATTATTAAATAGTTAGGTTTTTCAATTTATTAAAAACTAACGTGAATTATTCATATTTTAATATGAGAAAAAAAAATTGGTTACTTGATTTCTTTATTGCAAGATCTCTTAGTTTTAGTTCATTATAATTAAAAAACAAAAAATCATTTTGCATTAAGACTTTTTGTATGAATACATAAAAAAAGACTTTTAGTCCACGTCTTCTTCCGCAGACATGGAGAAGGACAAAAGACATTTGAACACTTCTGAAACAAACAACACCTTATTCTCATGGATTTGTAGTATGGTTATAATTCATGAATCTTCTTTGAGTTTGGGGTCATTTCTTGTCATTTGGACCTAAGATGGGTTTAGGACATGCATGTCCATCAAGTAATCGTTTTTATTGGCCTTTGGAGTCCTTGTTAGCTTCTAGAAGAATTAGGATTGCAAACTTAATGGATTAAAAACTTAAAAGTTAGAATTTTAACCTTAGACTGTTCTCACGAGGTGAAACACAACGTCTCACGGCATAAGAAACGTTTGGTCCCATTTCTGGATTATCTGCTTGGTCCCATTTCTCAAAATATGCTTATTTTTTTTTTCGACATAACTCTTACTTTATTTCACTTTAATTTCTTCCGCATCCTCCATTCTAACTACACGTGCTAAAAATATGTTTATTATTTTTTTTCATCATAACTCTTTCTTTAGTTCACTTTATTTTCTTCCACTTTTACGCCCCAAATCTCATTTATTTTCCTTCTCTCTCTCTCTCTCATGTTACCGATGTTTTAAAAACCGGTTTGGACTGACCGGTCGAAACGGTTGGACCGCAAACCGGAGAAGGGAACGGTTCAACTATCATCGATTTTATGTTTATTTCTTAACCGGAACAAACCGGCTGGTTTTTACAAAAATCCGGTTGAACATGTTAAATTAAACCGGTTAAATTAAAAAAAAAACAAATGAAATTGAAACATTTTGTATAATAAATTTTGATGGTTTTTTCATATCTATTAAGATTTTTCTGAATAAAAGCATGTGATAAATGTTATGGAGTTTTTTGATGCGTTTGTATTCATCTATGACTTTATTTTGTTTCGGTATTTTATTATATTTTTCTTTTTAATGCATGTGGATTGATGTAAACTTATGGTTATATGCTATTTTAATGTATTTAAACTGATCTGCAACTTGTTTTCATGTATATTTTTAATTGTTGAAGTTGTGGACATCAAATTCTTGATTTACATATGTATCTATATGTAAGAAAATACGGAAAAAATAAAAAATTATAGAAATTGGTTTACTCGGCGGTTGAATCGGTTAAACCAGAAACCATAAACATTACCTGTTAGTGCTTGGGATTAATGATTGATAATCCCAAGGAAATCAGGATTATGGAATCGTTTATCTCTATCCACCATCATTATTTTTCAGATTTAAAAAATCCATCTTTATCCCTGTTTTTCGTATCATGTTATCTTCTTTTTTCACCGTTGTAAAAGGGTCTATGCACATCCTTTCACCTTCCTCCACTATCAGCCACCTGTTAGATTAATTCGGAAAAATAAGGATAAATGGTATATTTGGAACATTACCATATTTTGGTTTGGTGTTCATCTCATGTGTAACTTTTTGAGTTTGATTAGGTTACTATCTTAGTTAGTATATTTAAGTGTAATTGTTGATGTTATTTCTTTCAGATCTTTCCTCAATAAAAAAACGTACGCAACAAGTTTTTTTTATTCTTCCGCTTATTCCCCTGTACGTCACTCTTCGTCTTTCCCTCCTGTTCCTCTGCATGTTTATTTTACCTTGGTGCACAAGAGCCACCACCGGTGAATCGAGAATGACGATTTTAGCAAAAATTCTCACTGCTATTTTCCTCCTCTTCTTCTTCCTCCCTGCACCATCCAAGGCTGATATCATATCAGTGAAGCTCCGATTTGATAATCGACATATCATCCTTTTCTCGGAGTTCGAATTCTCACAGGCCGGCTACGTATCTTTCGGGATATCCTCCGTTAGTTTCACCTCCACCTCATCACGTCAACCCGATCCTTCACGTATTGGTTTCGTCCTTCAATCACATGAACTACAAAACCAACACCCCTTAGAATTTGCCCCTTGGATTTCAAATTAAACTCGGTCCTCTTTACCTTCCAAGATCTTTCTGATCCTCAGTTTTCATTCAATAAATCATACCATATTACATATCCGGGTATGAACTCACTCTTCTTCGTAAATTGCAACAACGAATCCATGGTGACGATGAAAGGTCGTGCAGAGCTCTACAACATCGATGATGGCACTACCAAAAACTATTTATCAGCAGGGCTAACGCAGCTCCCTTTTATTTACTTCTTTGCCTCCTTCATTTATTTATGTTTTCTAGGGTTTTGGATCTTACTATGTTTCAAGAACCAGCAATGTTTTCACAGAGCCCATTTACTAATGGGTGGGTTGCTTGTTATCAATTTTGTTCTGTTCATCTGTTTGGCGGCGGATCTCTACTGTGTGAAGGTTACAGGCACTCCTCATGGATTGGATGTCTTGTTTTATATCTTTCAGCTTATAAGGACTGTGCTTTTGTTCACCATGATCGTGTTGATCAGTACTGGATGGTGTTTTTGGAAGCCATTGTTGGAAGGGAAGGAAAAGTTGGTTTTGATGATTGTGATCCTACTTCAGGTTTGGGCTAATGTATTTAATATATTAGCATGGAAAGTCGCCGGACCTTATAATAAAGACTGGATAGAGTGGATCCAAGATTCTGTAGGGGTAGATATCACCTGTTGCTTTGTTATTTTCGTCCCTATTGTGTGGTCAAGTAAATGGTTGAAGGAGAATAGCGAGAATGATGGGAATACTGCTATGAATGGGGTGAGGTTGGGTTTATTTGGGTTGGTAGTTTTTCTATATGCGCTCTTTACGAGGGTTTTGGCTTTTGTATTTTTCTCCAGATGGGTGAATTATGGGGTACAGGAAATCAGCATTCTTATATTATGTATGATGATGTTTTATATTTTCAGGCCATCTGATAATGATGATGACAAAGCAGCCAAGTTGGCTGCATGGAAATCGAGTGACCCTTCTTGTTTTGATATTCTTAGTATTGTATAGGTGATATGGCAGCTTAATCTTCAAGTAGTTTTTCCTAGAACAATTTGATGTGTAACGCCTGTTTTGCACACTTTCATTTGTAAATTATCATCCTTATACTTTTGGATTATTTTTATCAACATTTTTCCCATTTATTCACACTTCACTTTTTCTTGGATTTAGAACATGAACTCTTTACTAATCTTTATTTATTTTTTCTTTCTATTTAGAAAACAACAAAGGATCTTAATTTATTTTATTTTTGCTGATCATACGCACAACAGTTTTAATTCTTTAAATACTACAAACCAAGGCCCACTTATACAGGTGCACATTATGAAGCTGATTTCGGATCCTCGTAGAATAGCAATCATGGATTTCATTCGATTATATATATATATATATATATATATATATATATATATATATATATATATATATATATATATATATATATATATATATACTAGGTTAAAACCCGTGGAACCCACGGATGTTAATTTTAAATAGAATTTAAAATTTAATTATGCAATAAAATAATATTACATTAATTTAGAAACCTTATGAATTGTAATATTGTATAAAAATAGAGAAACAAATATAAAAATAGAATAAGAAAAGTATATTGTTAATGATTATAAGTTGTGCAGCCAATCGAAGACTAAAAATGGAATGAATAACTTTTTTTTTAGTAAGTGACCATTATACCCCTGGAAACATAAGTATGTTGCTAATCATTATAACTTGTGGTAAATTAAGAAAAATAAAAGAGAAATTAAATATCCTCCTACTTTTGTTCCTAAAAATCCTCCTACCCAATTAAATGATGACATGTGTCATATTAGTATATTAAAATATCATTAAATGGACATTAAATGTTACACATGTCACTATATCATTGGGTAGGAGGATATGTAGGAACAAAAAGTAGGAGGATATTTAATTTCTCAAAATAAAATAGAACCACGGTTAGGAGGATGAAAAAAAAAATTTGAACTGAAAAGTTACAATGTGCTAGTTGAAATAATACATAATTAGTTTTATAACATTCTTCAATAATTTGTAGTAAATAAAAGACCAAAAAACGAAATGGATAGCAATGTACTATTGTAATAACAGGAAAAAACAATTATCATTGTTTGTAATGTAATCAAGAAAGAAAGACGTTATTGTAATAACAGAAAAAACAATTACCAAGTAAGTTGTCAGTGTACCAACTGTATAAGAGGCACGAACAAAAAAGATATCTGGTAGCAAACATCACAAAAACATCAGCCACATGAAAGCATTTGTGAAAAATATATTCAGATATCAACATTCAGCACTACTTAGTAAACTTAGTTTCCTTACAGGCAAAACTGCAACAACATTTTTACCTATGACCCTTAGGCATCGAAGATAACCACTTCTTAGTGATTACTTCTCCTTAAGACCTGATGCAATAAATGAAACAACTTGTAGCCTAATAGCATCTGTAGATCTTGCAACCCAAGAAGCTAAGGCAGTCAAACATGCAAGCTTTACCTCCTAATTTACAGTTACTCACCAAAAAGTGCACTATGAAAAAATTCACATCTGCAGCCTGTTGAATTTTCTTAAACAAAATTAGAAAAGTCTTAACACGACTTTCACTTGGGCATTGTATTAAACAGTTGGGGTGTAAACCGGAAGTAGAGTAAAACAGTAAATTGCCAGCACGACATCTCCAAGCACAAGACCATTATGCTCACCATTTCGCAATGGATCGTCTCTCCTCAAACCCAGTGAATCAACAACTAAAAAAAAAGAAAGAAAATAAACCCATATAAACCAAGAACAATATAAAAGTATACAGAAAGAAAATAAACCCATAGTCGAATTTCATTTCAATAGTTTGTACAAAGAAAACACTTGCAACATAAAGAATGATTGAGATGAATATTGTGGCCTGATTTAGCTAATGGTTATAAAATTACTCCATTTATGTAATTAGCGAAGTTTTTTGTGTACAAGAGAAATTAGCTCATCATTTTTCCCAGAAATTAGGTCGCAATTCAACTAAATCCCTAGTATATCGGATTCAGTTGGTGTAGGTTTCACCATTTAGGATAAAACCTTCAAAATGACGGTTGCAAAGAATCGATGGTTAAGGTCGTTGGAAGCAGGAGAAAAAGAGAAGAATAAAATGATTGATATTGAAGATTAGGGAAAACGTAACCTACTGAATTCATTTGGGAGAGTTTGAAGTTTGATTTTGATTTTATGGAGAAGAAGAAACATCGACGAAGGATCAAAGGTAAATTGAAGGGAGAATTAAGAATAATGTGAAGATGAAGCGAACCATGGAGTTTATCGTAACACAAGGATAAGGGCAGTATTGGTATTTTACTTAAAAAAATGGAGCGGGAAAAAAAACTGTGGGGATTAGAGAATGCCACGTGGCAATGAAGCTCTTATTTATTAGGATAGGAGAGGATATATATATATATATATATATATATATATATATATATATATATATATATATATATATATATATATATATATATATATATATATATATATATAGGGTGAGGTTCAATAGAGAGCCATAATTAACCAAGGAACCAAAGAACCAATCGTGAGCATCAAAAATCATAACGATCAACACCAAGGAAATAAATGTACACTTTTACAGTGGACGCACACATACCGGATTATACCAAAAAATCCACCATTTACAAAAAAACTCACCACTTTTTTTCGTTTAAAATTTTTTTTAGGCCATGTTTTCTATCAAAAAAAAAAAAACGAATATACCGTTGTTCACGATTTTCCGTCATCTTTCCATAGAGATCCATGATGATATATAAAAAACGAACTTTTTTTTTTCGAAAAAAACCCACTTCATTTTCTTTAATGAAAAAAGTTAAGGTTTATTTTTTATAGAAAAAATTTAATAAATATATCAAAATTCATATTTTTTGTACTTTTTAAACATAGATTCATATTCATGTTTAAAAAAAAAATGATATTTCAGTTCAGATTCACATTGTGAACTTGTTCAAATTCATATTGTAAACCAGTTCAGATTCACGTTGTGAACATCCTCAGATTCACAGTGTGTATAATAATAAATCAGATTCACAATGTGAATGTGAATCTGAACTGATCAGAGCTTTTTCACATTGTAAATGTTAAAATTTGAAATATTTATAGTTTAGATTCACAATGTGAATCTACACTGATCGAGTTTTTTTTTTTTTTTTTTTTTTTTTTTTTTTTTTTTTTGTAACCTTCTCAGATTCACAGTGTGGATAATAGTAATTCAGATTCACAATGTGAATCTAAACTGTTCAAAATTTTTCATATTGTGAATGTTAAAAATTGAAATATTTACAGTTTAGATTCACAATGTGAATCTACACTGTTCGAAGTTTTTTTTAATCGGTATTGATGTTTATTAATAGAGTACAAAAAGTTAATATTTTTGGTATAATTAGTTTTTTTTTATTAAAAAAGCTTAAATATTGAAAAAATAAGAAAATTAAGTGGGTTTTTTTCGAAAAAAAAATTCGTTTTTTATATATCATCATGGATCTCTATGTAAAGAGGACGGAAAATCGTGAACAACGGTATATTCAGATTTTTTTTCGATAAAAAACTTGGCCTAAAAAAATTTCAAATGAAAAAAAAGGAAGTGAGTTTTGTTATAATCTCGTACATGTACGTCCATTATAAAAATTTACAACTCTTCCTTTTGTCGTTGATCGCTTTAAATTCCGACGTTTTGGATTGGTTCCTTGGTTGCTTGAATAATAATGGTTCTCCATTGAACTTTACCCTATATATATATATATATATATATATATATATATATATATATATATATATATATATATATTGAAAAGTTCAATATAGAACCATAATTATTGGTTCTCTAAGAAGCCAATTTTTTTTTCCAAGATTTAGAGCTTATTGTTTATAAAAAAACTAAAAATTTCTAAATTCATAACTTTACATTGTGAATATAAATAATAAATTATATATTTTTTTGGTTTCACCGTGTGAATTCAGATTCACAGTGTTCGTCAAATGGCTGTTTTGAGTGAATGTGCCGGAGAAAACAACTGAAATCGAGATCTAGGGTTGAGATTTGTTACTGTATGTTTGTTATGTTACTTTCCTTCTTCTTCTATCTCGATTGTTGTTGTTGGGTTTGTTTGAAATATTTCTTGATGTCACAGGTGGTGGTGAAGGGCAGTTCACCAGATCAGAAAAAATGATTTATGGGTTTGTGAATGTGATGTTCTTGTTCTTGAAATCAGGAAAAAATGAATGTTCTTGAGAGTCATATTCATATTTATGTATGTATGTTTTTAGTTCTAATCGAATTCACAGCTAATGAGATTGAGCTTTGTTTTCTTTGTTTAAATCAAATTAATTTTGATGTATGTGTAATTTGTGTGTTTGAGGTCTGGAACATTTGTAAACTTAATCTAATAAACTAAACAAAATCGATAAAAGTGAAGGTTCTTCGTTTTGCAAATCCACTTCCAGACATATGTTAATTTTGTTTGTGGTAATATTAAACACACACACACACAGAGAGAGAGAGAGAGAGAGAGAGAGAGAGAGAGAGAGAGAGAGAGAGAGAGAGAGAGAGAGAGAGAGAGAGAGAGAGAATTTTATTTTATTTTTAATTACCGGTAAGAAAACAAAAAAACTCAAACCAAATTGGACCATTGATGATAGCCCAAACCGTTTTGATTCAAACATGCTAGTTTTGACATACCACATGGACCATTCTTGCAATTTTGTCTATGAATTAACCGGAACAGTTTAGCATTTAAATGTCATATGCAAAGCACATATAAACCTAAATTTATTGTTGAAAGGTGGTATATATGTTTGAGTTGAAAGTCAAATGGCAAGATTCAAATATAAGGGCTACAATCTATATTATCTGCAAGTGTAATGAGATCTTTCAAACATCACGATTCCATCAAATCATATATATGCAACTAATCAAATGCAAATAAGACATCATATACTTCGAAATGGTTTTATTTGGTTGGATTCAAAATACATAAAGAAAGTGTAATGAGATCTTTCAAACATCACGATTCCATTAAATCATATATATGCAACTAATCAAATGCAAATAAGACATCATATACTTCGAAATGGTTTTATTTGGTTGGATTCAAAATACATTGTTATTTAAGTTGTATAATTTATTTACTTTTTTTTTTTGTTGACTGTCACTTTCCTTTTAGTATTTTGATATTGCAAATTACCTATTTTTAGTTCTTTTTAATTTAAAGAAAATATATTGCTATTTTTACTTATTATATACCTTACTAGTTTCACTCGAATGTCTGGCTATTTCCATACGCAAAACATATAAGGTATGTACTAGGGATGAGCATTTGGACTGGGGAACCGGCCGGAACCGGAATCGGAACCGAATAGAACCGATCGGGACGGGACCGAGACGATATTCTTGTGGATTTTTGGAACCGGGAACAAGTAGGAATCGGAACCAGTTGAACCGGAAAAAACCGTGTTGGGTTAAAGATTCGTTTGAAGATTGCGTCATTGGGCTCGACTGTTAAACCATTTATTTTGTACTCCGGTTTGGGCCTGTCCAACCGAGAGCCTGTTAGGTTTATTATATAAGTATGTGCTTGCATGCATAATTAGGTTAACGATCTAGATTACAAGATAGAGAATTACGATAGCTTTGATTTTCTTTATCGTTCTTGTAAACCTTCCAACCCTCTACAGTTGATGTTCTTGATCGAGCTCTTCTGAGGGTTATTTTATAATCATTCGACACGTTTGATTCATTCTTGACTTGTTCTTTATTTTCGTGTTCTTGCTGTTTAATATTTATTTACCTGTTTAAGATCTAATCGATCTTCAAGATTAAGTTTTAATCTCATCAATTGGTATCAGAGCAGGAGGCTGTGTAATCGATACACATCTTTTCTGTGAAAAGGTTTCAATTAGGGTTTTTCCGCAATTACTGATATTTATTGAGCCGTCATCTCATTATTGACGTATCTTGATATTTATTGTTTTGCCCTAATCTGATTTATTACAAGTCTGATCTTTGAACAGGTTTTTCGATCATAATGGACGAGTCACAATCAAATCCCGTCAATATTTCCAACAGCATTGGTTCAACCACGAAGATTCCAATCCTATATACCCATGATTATGAAGTCTGGGCGCATCACTTCGAAGACTATGTCATAGGATCTGAGGATAATGGATACCTCATATGGGAAGCAATTATCAATGGACCGTTTTCTCACTCTGCAACGTCGAGGATTATCAAAACTCAAAAGGAGTACAATGATCTGCTGAAGGATGTTAAAGATATTGCACAAGATGAAAAGGATAAATTCCAGTGCAATATCAAGGCGTTAAGATTGATCAGATTTGCCCTTCAGTCCGACACTTTCAGGTTGGTAAGCTCATGCACGACGACAAAGGAAGTTTGGGATAGACTTCGTGAACTGTACTCTACAGACGAGGATCTTGAACATTCTATCCAAACCTTGCTCTTATCTGAGTTTGGAGAATTCAGGCAAGGAGCCGAAGAAACTGTGACCCAGACGTTCGATCGCTTCAATCATCTTCTTAGCAAGATGATCAAACATGACATCGAAAGGAAGCTTATCGAGCAGAAGGTTACGTTTTTAAATGGTCTAAGGTCAGAATGGAGAGCAGTGGTGTCTATAGTTAAAGCCCATGAGCAGTTTAAATCATATTCCTTGGCGAAACTGGTGGGTATTCTCAAGTCCCAGGAGAAGATTGTGCTGCAGGAAAAGAACGTTGTTTCAAGCCTAGGTTCACTGGCCCTCTTGTCAAAAAGTAAAGCTGTGATGGAGGATGAAGACCTCAACTTGGAGGAGTATGACCTCACGTCTGAGGATTATGCTATGATGGTTTCTAACCCCAAGAGGTTCATTAAGAAGAGATTCCCCAGCAACAAAAACCGAAACTGGCAGGGGAGTTATAGTTCAGAAAAGGTTAACAATGAACCGAAGGTTGAAGAGCCCAAGAAGGAACCGAAGGTAGATGGTGATTCTGGAGTAAGCTGTTACTACTGTGGTGGGAAAAACCACTATGCTAAGGATTGTGTCCTCAAAAAGATGGCTGAAAAGGATGAGAAAAAGGATGAGGAAGTCTTGTTGCAGAAAAGGCTTGATGAGATGAGAAAGAAGAAATCTACCGCTAACCCTTCCATGAATGCTCTAATTGTGCAGGGTTCGGTTGCTGATGACGAGTTCGGTAGCGTGGAAGTTTGGTCAACCGACTCAGAAGACGATGAAGTGAGGAAGCCTTCTCATGGAAAGGCTTGTGTGGCAAAGGAGGAGAGCAGTGGAGGAAGGTGCTTCATGGTGTCCGATGTATCTCAGATGAGGGGATACAACACTGATAGTGGAAGCAATGAACCGAAGGAGCAGCATGATATGTGCTTTACGGCCAAACCGCTCAGCATGCAGTTCAACGAGCTCGATGAACTGATCAAGAAGGTACAATCGGTTTTCGTTTCATTTAAAGTACCACAATCCTCATATGAGAAAGAACTAAAAAATGTTAATACAAGAATTTCTCATCTAGATAGTAGTTTAACTCAAACTCGAGTCACCAATTCTAACCTAACTGATCAATTAAGCAGGGTGTCTTCGAAGAGTGAGGAGCGGCGCATGTGGATCGAGTTGAAGGAGTCTGAATTAGTTAAAATAAAAGACGAAAACATTTATTTACAAAGAGACAATTTAAAGTTGTTAAAACAGCGAAATTTTTTTGTTTAATTGCAAAACGTCTTTATTCTAATATTACTCAGCTTCACTTGGACTGTGAAATAGGCCAAAAGATCCATCGCATGATTTTGCCCTTCCTTGAGTTTAAGGAGGATGAAATTGATGCTGAAGCTTATAATTGTGAGAGTGTGATATCATCTGATGACATTAATCCGACCTATATGTATGGACTGGACAAAATTGAATCCTTCATTAAATCCAAGGACCACAAGGACATGCTTAAAAACCTTTTGGATGAAAATATAGACTTAAACTGAGAACCGAAACCATACAAAAATTTGACTCTTTAAACGCCAACTTGAGCTCATAAAACAAAATTGATGTTGAAAATGCATCTGAGCTTAATGAGGACGACAACATGAGTGAAATTTCTGTAGAGGACACGGTTGACTGCTCAGAATTTGTAAAAGCGAACCTGAAAACCACAAGAATCTAATTTCTGAAAATTCAGTGGAGTTCGCTCGATTGTCCCAACAAAAGTCCCCGATCTTAGCAGAGAAAGCGGTTGTATATCAAAAGGTCAGGACCACTCCAAATCAAGTGTACAAGGTCACTGGAGTAACCGAACATCAGACCGCTGAACTCACAGCTATTGTAAACGAAGACAATGCTGATGGCTGCGATGAGTACTTCTGGTCAGCTCCAATAGATAATGCAAACGAAACGGTAGGCTTATCAGAAAGAACCTCATGGATGAGTAAAGGTAGATACATACCAGAACCCTTGAATAAGCCAGATAATTTCGATGAGCCAAGTACTAGTGGTACGAAAGACATTCCTCAAGAGAATGGAAGTTCGGCAAAAGAAGACATTCCCTCTAGTTCCTCAGTTCAAAGTGAAACTCCTACAGTTCAAAGTGAACCAGCCAAGGAGAAACCAAAAATGAAAGCCAATATTCATCATCAACCGAAGCAGATGAGGAATAAGAAACGTGAAAGGAACCAGAGATACAAGAAGAATCTCTCTGAAAGGAAACAATTCTGGCAATCCCAAAATTCATATTTCTCACATCAAGACAAGAATCTGAAGTTTGAGAACAATCCTGTCAAAAAGCATGAGAGCCACAACAACCGAAAGCCAAGGTTCGGTTCAGAAGAGAATACCAACCGAAAGCAAAGGCTCGGTTCTGAGAATGACTCCAACCAAAAGCTTAGGTTCGGTTCAGAGAACTGCTCCAAGAGAAAGCAAAGGTTCGTTTCTGATGTCAAAAGAGATCAAAACTCTAAGGTCAGTCCCACCAATGATCAAAAGCAAAAGGGTCACCTAGAGTCTCCAGCCAAGAAGTCATCTCAATCTAAGCCAACTCCTTCTCATTCATCTAATTCTTCTAATTCTTCCAATTCATCTCCATCTTACTCTAAAGCTCATTCTGTTCGTTCTCAAAAATCTCGTTCGTCAGCTGAACAAAAAGGCAAACAGAAGGTTAATGCATCCAAACCAGAGTCTAAACCGAACACACCTAATCCTAATAAAATCAAAGTTTTTACCATTAAAAAGAAAGATGAAACAACACTTATAAAACGAACATATCTTGTTGACATCTCTCTTACTATTCCTGTTCCTATGAAAAGCTCACGTGGACCCAAGAAACTTTGGGTTCCTAAATCTGCTTAATTTTTGCAGGTTATAAGTGACGAGCAGTTCGACGAAGTATGGTACATCGATAGTGGCTGCTCGCGTCACATGACAAGAAGGAAAGAAGAGCTCAGGGAATACAGGTCTCTTTCAAACGGTGGCAACGTCAAGTTCGGAAACAACTCTTTCGGCACCATAAAGGGATATGGAATGATAACTAATGGTGATTTTACTATAAGGAAGGTGGCTTATGTGGAAGGACTACAACACAACCTCATCAGTGTATCTCAGCTTGTTGGAGGTACAGGTCTCAAAGTCTCATTCGACGATGAAGGTTCTGAAATTATTGAGAAGAAGACGAAGAAAGTAATTCTCAAATCGGAGCGTAAGGGTGAAATGTTTCCTCTAAACCTTAAACCCATCAAAGGAAACCCAGCTATATGCTTGTTATCAAAATGTAACATCCAAAATTTCAAAACAATTTAAACTTTTCGAAATCACCCATTTTATTAACATTGTTACAAAAGGTTTACAATACTTTCTTTAACAGAGTAATTTCCCAGGTCCAAAACATAAAACACCAACGCGAGGAACGGTACGATCACGCCTTTGCCTTGCCACAGACTCTTGAGAACCCGAAACATAAAACCACAACTGTAAGCCCGAGAGCTTAGTGAGATACCCCCAAAATACCAACCACATATACGCCTTTCCAGGCCCTGACCTTCCGGTCCATGTGTCTCAGGGGACTTCCGTCCCTGCTGGGTAAACCTTCCGGTCCTACCCACGCCGACCTTCCGGTCCATCACACAACATATCGCCTTCCGGCCCATAACATATCGCCTTCCGGCCCATAAGCATAATATGCATATATAACATAACAAATAATCATATAACAGTTCATAGACAACAATCGATCAACAGATCACATATCATAGCATTACTCTAAGCATGGTACCGGTCTAGCCGGTCACTAACATAACATTACTCTATGAATCAGTCAACATACTAAATGCATACATACGCCTTTCCAGGCCATGACCTTCCAGTCAACATAGTAACGCCTTCCGGCCCATAACATGCAATGATAACTACCCGGATTTTCATCCGGTAAAAGGGTCGGCCTTGGTGCCATAAACCCTAACGATATAGTGAGGATAACTCACCTCGAAACTGCCGACTGAACAGATAGCTCAAGCTGCTCCGATCACTGATACAATCTCCACCTCCGGATAGCCACCAATGCACTGAACTCAAACGATAAATAACAATTACCAAAATACCCCTGGAACCACTGGTCAATCCTTGGTCAAAGACAAGGTCAGAGTCAACCCCTGGCTGACCCTACTCGTCGAGTCAACCCTGTGACTCGCCGAGTCCCCATACTCAGAACTTCACTTAACCTGCGACCTAACTCGCCGAGTCACCCCAAGACTCGCCGAGTTCAACGACTCTGAGTCCACTCGCCCTTGACTCACCGATTCCTTAAGATTCCCTTTCTACACATCGAGTATCCCCTTTTTACTCGACGAGTTCCTCCTGGAAGAATCGCGGGGCCACCCCGACTCAACTCGCCGAGTCTGAAGAACAACTCGACGAGTCCCAGTTATTCTTCAAGCTACTCGCCGAGTCTGTTCATCAGACTCGTCGAGTCCATGCCATGCAGTCGATCAAACTGCTTCCTGAGATAAGTATTGCCCCGAAATACACAAGCATGGTACCTTCTGGACCTCTAAGGTCCTAATACAGGGTTATAGTCGTTTGGGTAACAAGGGTAGCATTCAATCTAATCACAAAAGGGATTCTCTAAACCCTAATTCCATGACACATCAACATAGCAGAGCATAATTCGAATTCTTACCTGAATAATGTGCCCTCTGTGTCCCCAAATCCTCAGAACGTGACTCCCTTGTTGTTCCTTTAGCCAAGCCCTTCTCTTCCTTGCACAACAACTCTTCCAAGATCAACAATGGCTCTTAACTTTGCTCCAAATGCACCCAATCGATTTAGGGTTCTTCTCAGTCGACTAAAGACGGACAATGACGGCCTAAGGGGCGTTATATACGATCCAAAACCGAACGGTTAGGGTTTCTGCTGAACAGCGTCGACTCGCCGAGTCCATATTTGGACTCGTCGAGTCCAGTCGCGAACCCGCGACCAAGACTGCGATCCTACTCGGCGAGTCTAGGCTCCAACTCGCCGAGTCCCCTCTTAAAACACCCCCAAATCATAATTATATCAATATTTGAAATTCCGGGCTGTTACAACTCTCCCCCACTAGAACTAGACTTCGCCCTCGAAGTCTCACTCTGAAATTAGCTCCGGATGCTGCCCCCACCTATCACGTTCCAGACCACAGTTCATTTCCGATCCCCTCCGGTGCTGCCACTGAACTAACACCAGAGGTATCCCCTTGCTCCTCAGAATCTCGATCTTCCGTTCTCTGATGACTACTGGCTTCTCGGCCTAATTCAGGCTTGCATCCACCTGAATGTCTTCTAATGGAAACACTGCCGACTCATCGGCTACATACTTCCTCAATTGCGACAAATGAAAAGAAATATCATGGGTTTGTCTCAAATCCATGGGCAACTCCAGCCGTTAGGCCACCCGGCCTACCCCCGCAATCATATGAAAAGGCCCAATGTACCGGGGCCCCAACTTGCCCCTCTTCTTGAATCGAATCACTCCTCTCCAAGGAGAGGCCTTCAGAAGTACGAAGTCACCGACCTGTACTCAAGCTCGGACCGGCGTCGGTCCGCATAATTTTCCTGTCGGCTCTGGGCGGTCAATAACCTCTGTCTCATCTGCTGAATCTGCTCTGTCGACTGAAGCTCGATCTCTGTAACCGAGAATTTCCAAAGATGCAATTCTGCTCTAAGTCCCAACAATCACTCGATCAATAAGGGTTAGGAAACCATGAACCACCGGATCCCTGATCCAAAGCCCACTTTGTCCATCCCGGACCAACTGAGAGATCCATTCTCACTCCCAGAGCAACTCTCACAAGTCCTCTTGCCGTCACATACACATGCTGAACTAACTCCAATACTCGCAGGGTGGAAGACTCGATACACTGCTGATATCCTCGAACATCTCCCAAAATGAACCACTACATCCATCCTACACTCTGATCATATTCACACCGAGAATTTAAGGTTCTCTCCCCCCCCCCTGTATCCCTTCTAAGCCTCAACAGACATCCCCAAACCGGATGGGTTCCTACTTCGCTGCCGCGAACACGATGCTCAAAGCCATACTCAAAATACTCTAACCATAACTCTGTTCTGCAGCTTCCATTCTCGTGAACTTGCACTCCCCTTCGGAGTTACACACCTTTCCCTTTTCCTTCCAAGGGACCCTCTTGGCCATAATGCCACTCCAACCGGCGCCACGGTGCTTGCCCCAAGCGACACCACCCTTTTGCGTAACCGCCATTCACATACTCTGGTTCTCGTTGCAGGGGCTCTCAATCCCATGCACCCTCTCCACTCATCTAAATCACTGCCTCAGCTAAACAAGATCACTAACCCGGGGCCAGACCTTCCAATGCAATCATACTGCAACATACACGATCCGCAGTCTCGAACTGATCCAGCAATACCAACAGAGTCTCCAGCATGGCTGGACCGACTCTCATAACACATTCTAGCCACTCGAGGCTAGGTCTCTGTGGGTCTGTACACCCAAACTCTGCGAACCCTCAGGTTCTAACTCTGGGAACCTTCCGGTTCCAGCTCTAGAAACATGCACAACATAATCCCGTGGGATTAATACAGTACAACCCATCACATGCCTCAAACATACCAATACTCTGATCGCATAACCTTGGTTACTTACTCAAGCTTGATCCCGGCCTTCTCTCAGGCCTCCACAATCAAATGCCCTAGGTCTGTATCCCGCCCCGCATACCCGACACTCGCTCTTGTCGGCCTATACTCTGAGCTGACAAACACTGCTGAATCCCACAGCTAAGCACCCTCACATACCCATCGATCTCCCGGAGAATTCTCCAATTCTCCCCCACTAAAGCACTGACTAACTGCCACCGATCACCATTAACGACCCTTCAGAACAATCCTGCACAAGGAGAACATTTACACACTGACTGCTTCCCACCAGCATAAGCAACCCTCAGCAAAACACATCTCCTCCCTGATCAATCCACTCAAAAGAACCCCGTCTTTCAATCATCCACTCCACGACTGCAGATGCTACCTGACATTCAACCCAGTGCCGCATCTCCACTAACAACCCCCACGAACGATAACCAACGGGATTCTCAACAATAACCCGTAACCAAACCCACAATCTGCCAAAGGATAAATACCACATCGAAAACCGCACAAGACTACCGGCACTAAAACACCAAACTATAACCATACCAATCCCGCGAAACAACGAATACCGCATCGAATTCCACCTTACAAGCACAAACAATACGCCACAATCAACGCAAGCTAATCAAGACATCAAGAAAGCATCTTACCCGCAGCTGCCTCCGGCACTGCTCCGTCTCCCTCTGTCGCAAGCAGATAAGTACGACCCTGAGCCCTTGGGGCTCCGCTCCATCCTGTCCTCCTCATGAACTCCTCAAGGTGGCCGATGCTAGAGCTTGCACCGGTCCTGCAGAAAACTGTGGACAGTTGACCCTCAAATGTCCTGCCTGCTGACAATGATAACAACCCTCGAATCCTGAATCGGCACTGACTGCCGACTGTCCCGCGCATAGTGCCCCTCTTTTCCGCACTTGCGGCATGCACCACCGGACCAACAAGCTCCGGCGCCATCCCTCCCACACTTCCCACAAGTGTGGCCGCTCCGATCCCCCATTCTAATGTCTACGGTCATGGACCGTTTCGGTGCCGACTGCGACTGCATCGGGGCCTGCCTCAGCTCACGCAACTACAACTCAACCTTTAACTCACGCCACATGGCGGCCTCCTGCAACTCTAACAAGGTCTCGCACCTCCGCGCAGACACGAACTGTCTGATATCCCCCTTGAGCATACTCAGATATCGGGATATCTGAGCCTGCTCCGAAGCGAACTCAGGGCAAAACATCGCCTTCTCAATAAGCACCCTGGTGATCTCAGTCACCGACTCCAAATCCTGCTTCAGTTCAAGGAACTTCCGAGCCAATTTCTCCTTTTCATCCCGCGGAACATAGCGAGTACTGAACATATCTCTGAACTGATCCCCTGAAACCGCAGCCCCCCGCGCATTGAAAAATGACCTCGTGGTCAATCTCTACCAATCCTTCGCTCCTAGCCTCAACAGGTTCGGAGCACACCTCACCCTCTGATCAGCAGGGCATAAACTCGTGGAGAAATACCCCTCCACATCTGATAACCATCTCATAGCAACAATCGGGTCCTGAACCCTATCGAATGTGGGAGGCTTCGCACAATAGAAGTCCCGATACTGAAAACTCCGACTAGCTCCTCTCTTTGCCGTTGCTACAGCCGCTGTAACCGCCGCGGCAGCCATCTCTGCGAGAGCCGCATATCGCTCATCAAACTACTCAATCATGGTGGTCCTGATCGACCCAAACAATTCTGGCGACTCAGCCCGCAACAATGCAGCAACCTCATCCCGCAGGATCTCGCGAATCCTCGCATCCCGCTCGCTCGTGCTCGTCCGATCGATAACCTCCGACGGCACCGATCCACCCGGAACTCGTTCTCCAGCTCCCGATCCTGATCCGGATCCACTATCGTCATGCCTCGAGATCTCCATAATGAGGACACTCTACCCATCTCTGATTCTTCCCAAAATCCTGGGATCTAACTCTCGCAACCCTACCCTAGAGACCATGGCTTCCCTGATACGCGTATGGGTCCTGTGCTTTCAGTAGTACGGGCCCATACTACCTTCCACACCTACCCATATTTGTATGAAGTACTACCACAATACTCTAGGGAACATGCATAACAACTATCAACCCTTAACACTAGAGGAACACTGAGAACATCCCATAAGGGACCCTAGGCTACAGGCATCACATATCAGGCAACATTATCATGAATTCCTGAAGATCCCTAGCCTAACTCTAGCATGCTGTGGTATCAAGCTCAATTAAACAAATATCATGCATGGTATCTTGGGGTTACTTACTGGCTCCGGCTGATCGTACCTCCGCGTCCTCCTTTTACTAACTTTGAAAACCATTTTAATTTTTCTTTTTAAAATCCTCCTCGATTTGAGACTGGAGTCACACGAATGTTTCTCCAATTCACTCAAACCAAGGCTCTGATACCAACTTGTAACATCCAAAATTTCAAAACAATTTAAACTTTTTGAAATCACCCATTTTATTAACATTGTTACAAAAGGTTTACAATACTTTCTTTAACAGAGTAATTTCCCAGGTCCAAAACATAAAACACCAACGCGAGGAACGGTACGATCACGCCTTTGCCTTGCCACAGACTCTTGAGAACCCGAAACATAAAACCACAACTGTAAGCCCGAGAGCTTAGTGAGATACCCCCAAAATACCAACCACATATACGCCTTTCCAGGCCTTGACCTTTCGGTCCATGTGTCTCAGGGGACTTCTGTCCCTGCTGGGTAAACCTTCCGGTCCTACCCACGCCGACCTTCCGGTCCATCACACAACATATAGCCTTCCGGCCCATAACATATCGCCTTCCGGACCATAAGCATAAGATGCATATATAACATAACAAATAATCATATAACAGTTCATAGACAACAATCGATCAACAGATCACATATCATAGCATTACTCTAAGCATGGTACCGGTCTAGCCGGTCACTAACATAACATTACTCTATGAATCAGTCAACATACTAAATGCATACATACGCCTTTCCAGGCCATGACCTTCCGGTCAACATAGTAACGCCTTCCGGCCCATAACATGCAATGACAACTACCCGGATTTTCATCCGGTAAAAGGGTCGGCCTTGGTGCCATAAACCCTAACGATATAGTGAGGATAACTCACCTCGAAACTGCCGACTGAACAGATAGCTCAAGCTGCTCCGATCACTGATACGATCTCCACCTCCGGATAGCCACCAATGCACTGAACTCAAACGATAAATAACAATTACCAAAATACCCCTGGAACCACTGGTCAATCCTTGGTCAAAGACAAGGTCAGAGTCAACCCCTGGCTGACCCTACTCGTCGAGTCAACCCTGTGACTCGCCGAGTCCCCATACTCAGAACTTCACTTAACCTGCGACCTAACTCGCCGAGTCACCCCAAGACTCGCCGAGTTCAACGACTCTGAGTCCACTCGCCCTTGACTCACCGATTCCTTAAGATTCCCTTTCTACACGTCGAGTATCCCCTTTTTACTCGACGAGTTCCTCCTGGAAGAATCGCGGGGCCACCCCGACTCAACTCGCCGAGTCTGAAGAACAACTCGACGAGTCCCAGTTATTCTTCAAGCTACTCGCCGAGTCTGTTCATCAGACTCGTCGAGTCCATGCCATGCAGTCGATCAAACTGCTTCCTGAGATAAGTATTGCCCCGAAATACACAAGCATGGTACCTTCTGGACCTCTAAGGTCCTAATACAGGGTTATAGTCGTTTGGGTAACAAGGGTAGCATTCAATCTAATCACAAAAGGGATTCTCTAAACCCTAATTCCATGACACATCAACATAGCAGAGCATAATTCGAATTCTTACCTGAATAATGTGCCCTCTGTGTCCCCAAATCCTCAGAACGTGACTCCCTTGCTGTTCCTTTAGCCAAGCCCTTCTCTTCCTTGCACAACAACTCTTCCAAGATCAACAATGGCTCTTAACTTTGCTCCAAATGCACCCAATCGATTTAGGGTTCTTCTCAGTCGACTAAAGACGGACAATGACGGCCTAAGGGGCGTTATATACGATCCAAAACCGAACGGTTAGGGTTTCTGCTGAACAGCGTCGACTCGCCGAGTCCATATTTGGACTCGTCGAGTCCAGTCGCGAACCCGCGACCAAGACTGTGATCCTACTCGGCGAGTCTAGGCTCCAACTCGCCGAGTCCCCTCTTAAAACACCCCCAAATCATAATTATATCAATATTTGAAATTCCGGGCTGTTACACAAAAGCTCAATCTGACGAAAGCTGGTTGTGGCACCGAAGACTCTCTCATCTCAACTTTAAAGATATCAACAAACTTGTCACTGGAGGTCATGTTCGAGGCCTTCCATTGCTCAAGTTCGATAGAGATCATTTGTGTGCTGCATGCGAAATGGGGAAGCAGAGTCGTCAAAGTCATCCATCTATAATTAACACAAAAGTTGTTGAACCACTCGAATTACTTCATATTGATTTGTGTGGTCCATCATCTATCGAAAGCATCGGTGGTAGCAAGTATATTCTTGTTATTGTTGATGACTTTTCACGATTTACATGGGTGTTCTTTCTAAAGCTCAAATCTGAAGCGACTCATAAGCTGAAAGTGTTCATCAAGCAGATTGAAGTACAGCTCAAGAAGGTCGTTCGCAACATCAGAAGCGACAATGGTCTGGAATTCAAGAACAGGGAATTTGAAGAATTTCTAGCAGAAAAGGGAATAAGTCACAACTTCTCAGCTCCCTACACACCACAACAGAACGGAATTGTCGAAAGACGAAACCGATCTTTGTGCGAAGCTGCCCGAACTATGCTAAGTTTCGCTTCCTTACCTCTTTATTTTTGGGCTGATGCAATTTCTGCTGCTTGTTTTACACAGAACAGGTCTTATCTCAACAAACGATTCACGCTCATAACATACGAGATTCTCAACAACAGAAAGCCCAATGTGAAATTTTTCCATGTGTTCGGCTCACGGTGCTTCATCTTTAACTCTAAAGAACACCGCAACAAGTTCGATGTCAAAGCCGACGAGGGAATATTTCTGGGTTACTCTCTCACTTCCAAAGCATACAGAGTCCTAAACAAGCGTTCGAGAAAAATCGAAGAGACCTATTACGTGACTTTTGACGATAGCTATGTCAAAAAGCTACAGGCCAAAGAAGACACAGCTGGGGACATCTTTCCTCAAACTGTCCAAGTCACAGTCTCGATCGCTAATCTATACGAGAAGTTTCTGGAGCTATTTGACGAACCTGAGAAAGCTACTCTCTCAGAAGCAGGCGCAGCAGACAACAAGGTAGACCACATGAAGCAAATTGTCGAAGAAGCTGCCAGAAGAATGAATGAAGGAGGATCGAATTCTGATGGACCTCCATCCAACGATGCTTCAGTCGAGGGGGAGCCAAGCTCACATGTTGAGGGGGAGCCAAGCTCTACAACTGCTACCGAAAGTCCAACCGCAACCGAAAGTGCTTCTCCAACCGAAGGTGCATCAACGCTTGAAAGTCCAGCACCACAAGAAACCTCTGAACCTCAAGTTTCTCATAGCTCATTAATCGAGGGGGAACATGGTGATATGTCACTTGACTACGAAAGCCAATCCGAGCCAGAAGAAATGATCAATGCTGAACTAGACCCAACCTTTGATCCAAACTATCCTCCTCTTACCAAATGGACCAGAGATCATCCTATCTCTCAAGTGGTTGGTGATGTCTCCGAAAAGGTTCTGACCCGATCACAACTGAAGGCAAAACAGACATCCTTATTTTCAAAGGTTGAGTTTTGTATGTTTAACTCATTCGTATCAAAACTTGAACCGAAGACAGTTAACACTGCTCTCGATCACTCCGATTGGGTTCAAGCAATGCAAGACGAACTGAACGAATTTGAAAGGAACAAAGTCTGGCGCCTCATTCCAACTCCTCCAGATGCCTCGGTTGTTGGTCTCAAATGGGTCTTTAGGAATAAAATGGACAAGGAAGGGAATGTTATAAGGAACAAAGCTCGTCTGGTAGTAAAGGGATATTGTTAGGAGGAAGGGATTGATTATGAAGAGACTTTCGCTCCCGTAGCTAGGCTGGAATCTGTTAGAATATTTCTTGCTTACGCTGCCCACAAAAACTTTGAAGTTTTCCAAATGGACGTCAAGTGTGCATTTCTTAATGGAGAACTTGAAGAAACCGTATATGTGGAGCAACCTCCTGGGTTCGTGAACGAAAAGTATCCAAATCATTGCTATATTTTGGATAAAGTTGTGTATGGCCTCAAACAAGCTCCGAGAGCCTGGTATGAAACGCTAACTAAATTCTTAAAGATGTCTAAATTCAAACAAGGTTCGGTTGACCCAACCTTCTTTCGCAAAAAGGAAGGTAACCACCTTATGATAGTTCAAATTTATGTCGATGACATCATCTTTGGCTCTACGAATCCCAGCCTAACAGCTAAATTCAGAAAGTTGATGGAGACTAAATTTGAAATGAGCTCAATGGGTCCTATTAACTTTTTCCTTGGTTTAAATATTAGACAGGGACCCGAAGGCATCTTTATCAATCAGGAAGCTTACACGAAGACTCTCCTAGCAAAGTTTGGTATGATGGGAGACTCCAAAGTCAAAGTCCCAATGGCATTCGGCACCAAGCTAACTCCATCTCTAGACAAACCGGCTGTTGATATCACGCTCTATCGTCAAATGATAGGCTCACTAATGTATCTTACTGCTAGCAGGCCTGACATCATGTTTTCTGTGTGTTATTGTGCTCGATTTCAAGCAAACCCACGCGAACCTCACATGTTTGCAGTGAAGAACATTTTACGCTATCTCAAGCGAACCACCTCCTTAGGTCTATGGTATCCTTCCAACTCAGGCTTCTTCGTTCAAGCCTATTCAGATGCTGACCTTGGAGGATGTGGACTCGACAGAAAAAGCACCACTGGTGGCTGTCAATTCCTTGACGGGAAATTGGTTAGCTGGCAATCCAAGAAACAAACATGCGTGTCGTTGTCTACTGCCGAAGCAGAATACATAGCCGCTGCATCCTGCACCTCTCAAGTGATTTGGATCCAGAGTCAACTTCGAGACTATGGACTCAATATGAAGAAGATCCCATTATATTATGACTCTGAAAGTGCAATTAGGATCTGTCATAACCCAATGCAACACTCTAAAACCAAACACATAGCACTGAGGTATCACTTCATCAAAGATCATGTGGAAGATGGAAACGTAGAAGTACACTTTGTTCGAACCACTGATCAACTGGCTGACGTCTTTACCAAAGCTCTTCCTGAAACATCATTCAACAGAATACTGCAAGGGCTAGGTATGATGGAATCAGAGTCAGTACCTCACACTACCTCTCAACCTCAAACGTAAGAAGCGAAATTGACCGAACGTTCAGGTTCGGTTAAATCATCTGACTCGCTCATCACCACAAAGGTAGTTTTCTTGGTTGTATATTTCTTGTACACAATTGTTTATCTTATTGTTAATAGTATTTTCTGATTCCATGTCTAAATTCCTTGGTTTTCTAAAATTTTCCAAAACCGAAACCTACCGAACGCTCGGGTTCGGTTTTTCAAAATTTTCTTGAACCGAAACCAACCGAACGCTCGGGTTCGGTTTTTCAAAATTTTCTTGAACCGAATCCAACCGAACGCTTGGGTTCGGTTTTTCAAATTTTTCCCAACCAAACGTTCGGGTTCGGTTTTTCAAAGTTTTCCAAAGTTTTTTTTACTCTTTCCAAGTCTTATTTTTTTGCTTATTTTTTATCTTTTAATTTTTTTTTTATCCTTTTAATTTTTTTATTATTTTTTTATCAATTTCAAAAACTCCAAAAATATTTTTCTCTTTTAATTTTGTTTGTGTTCGTTCGTTTATGGGGATATAATTGTTGGATTACTTAAGTGTCCCTAGAAGCATGCTGCTGTATGTGTCCCAAGCCTCATAAGATTTTGAATAATAGCCTTCATGACCTGGTATAAACAAACCTTGTCTTCCCAATAAGGCTACCACATTTATTCTAATCGTGAGCTACCTCACTCTCTTCTCACATGAGTTAAGAGTTTTCTGCTTGGTCCTTCTTTTTGCAGCTGAGGTACTTTATTTTCTTATACCATCTCCATTACATTTCTCCATTACATTCGTTTCATCAACGTAACCCTTGAGACTCTCAGAAATTGCCACTGAGGTTTATGGTTACACAACAGCTGTGTTTATGATCTTAGTTTCGTGCCACTACGAGCTGAGTGAAACCCAAAATTCAACACCAAATCTGAATTGACGGTGAACAATTAATTTGCTCAAGTTTTCACCAAAGAATTGACGGATGTACCTTCATGAAATCTCAAATTTTATTTTGTGTGATTCCTATGAAATTGTTAAACACCATAACATTTCATCCCTAGGGATCCAATTTTTATTTTTTTTTGAGATTTTCTATTTTCCAAGCCAATTTAAAATTACTTCCTACCTACTTGTTCAACAGACTACACCGGTCTCACAAGTACTTTGATAACTTTCTTTCTTATTTCAAGATTAGAATTGTTGCATCAAAGCGAAAGCCACCCTGAAGTAGCCTAATTAAAAGAAGCCTTTCAACATTTATTAATAAGTGTTTGATCGTAATTCAACGGGAATCCACATTAACACTTTAAGGTCTCTCTTGATCTTGAAGGAAGAGATTCGTGCCCGGGATCATTTGTTTTGTGTCATTATTGACATCACAGTCATTCCTAAAAAGAGTTGCTTTATTTCTTTTCCTTTTACACTCTTTGCACGAAAATCTTTGATTTTCCAAAATTCCGTTACTAATTATTACAGGCTGTATTATTGCTTTGGTGGTTCTTTATCAAGCTGTGGTCAAAAATCATCCACGTGGGCAATTTATTCAAAAGATGCGATTCAAAAGATAAGACGAAGGGTTGCTGACTCAGGCGGGAAATAAAAGGATTGAAATTCAACCGGTGGTAAAAAGGGGCGCATGTGAATTTGAAACGCCCACTCTTTTACTGACATAATGGACGCGTGTGCGAATTTCAAGCGATTCCTCTCTGGCACTTAAAGGCGCGTGAGGATTTGAAACGGTTTGTTCTGAAACGGCGCTTGTTGGGCGGCGTGTTCCTAGGAATCTGACACCCTCTCTCCTACGTGATCATCGCATGCCTTAACTGTCACGCATCTGTCATTCCGGGAAACCTTTTCGTATTTTCATAGAAGATTTGAACAGATTTTTCTCTCTCCTTACAATCACTATAAAAGGCAGTCTCCACTCCCATTTACCTCTTTACTGCATCCGGATTTCCAAGAGAGCAAAAATTTCCCTAAAGCTTTCCTGTTCATCTTCTTCTTCCTACCTTCAACAATGGCAGAATCATCCTCAGTCCATGCTACCTCACACATCCTTCCTATTCGTCCACAACAATGCTTGGTGATCGATCTAAACCCTCTGGCGTACGACTCTTATATGTCGCCGATCATCGAGTGCCTGAAGTACTCCCAAATCGCTCCTGCTCTCTCCAGGATTGAGTCTGTGCCTATGGAGATTCTGTCGCAGGTGTATGCGACTGCCTATTACGACAAAGCAGTTGAGCGGATCTTCTTCGAGGTTGCTGATCACAAGACCTCCATTTCTCGACAACGATTTGGTACTTTGCTAGGTTTGGCTACTGACCCATCGAGAATTAATCCTGAGACGATTCCGGTTGGGTATCTTTACAACATGTTCTACAACATGGGGTACACGGAGGTGCTCACCTCCGTTGCGAAGTTCAAGAAATCCTGCTTGCCGCCACAGTGGAACGGCATGTTTACAGTCCTCTTCAAGGGCTTATCTGAAAGGAGCTCAGGATCCGATGGTTCAAGTCGACTGTTCCTGTCGATTATGTATGCAATTTACAACGGAGTCAACCTAGACTTTGGGTTGGTCCTCTGGCAACAGCTCATCCAGAGCCTTTCTTCTTCATCACGACATTCTGAGGTGTCGTTTGCCCGGTTCTGGATTCTTATCACCAAATGGGCGATGGATAAGTTGGATATTCCCACTGCTGCTGGTGCATCGATGTCTTCGGTCGGTACTTTTCATACCACGAAGATCATCGTCTCTGATGCATCTAAGTTTTCGTTCATTGGCTCTATTCCGGAGACAATGTACGACGATGTTCCTTCTGACAGCAGGCTCATCCGGACGATTAAGGAGTTCAAAGCGACTGGACCTAGGCAACTTACACCGGAAATGCTAAAGTCCATCCATGATGCTGACAAACCGTTTAACAGGGGCAAAAAGGCGGAAAAAGGGAAGCAAGTGACCAAAGCTCCTAAAGGTCCTTCTCCCAGGAAGAGGAAACAAACAAAACCTGCCCAGTCACCGCAACCGAAGAGAAGGAAGACTCAACCGAAGCGAAAGCTTGTCATCCCTTCCTCTTCGAGTGACTCAGAAAACAAGAGTTCGGATTCGGACGGCTCTCAACGAGGCGAAACCCCTCCAAGAGGCAACACCCCACCCCGATCTCCTACCCCAGACATGGAAATCCATAATTCACCCATTCCTTCACCCACTCAAACAATCCCTACTTCCATTCCCACCATAACCCCCACTACCACTATTCCTCCAACCTCTTTCCCTATACCACCACCCATTTTCACTGATACAACTACAACAACAACCGCAAAGGTTCCAACCAACGTATCTGATACGGGGGTTCATACCGATGCAACCGAAACACCACCTGTAACCGAAACCCCACCCGTAACCGAACCACCTCAAACCGAAACCCAACATACAACCGAACCTACCCACACTCAACAACCACCCGAAACTACCCCAACCAACACTCAACCTGAACCTACAAAAACCACCACACCCCCAGCTTCACCACCCCCACCATCTCCAGATCATGCCTCTGATGGAGATAACCCGTTCCTTGGCGGTGAAAACATGACCTTCGATTCGGTCTACTTTAGTCCGTTTCAAGTTCAAAGCGATGAAGAGGATGATGCTCCAGTGACAAAGAAGCATCTTAAGGAGCTAAACGAGAAGGTTGACTTACTTCTTGCTTCTTCTTCTAACAACCAGTCCTCTCTCTCTGAAGCCGCTCTTTAGAAGATTGTTGATGCCTTCTCCAGGGCTCAGCATGATTCTGTAGCTTCAGCCACAGTCGCCATAGACGCCTCCACAAAAGCCTGTGAGGCTGCGACCGCAAAAGTCGATAAACTATTCTCAGACGCTTCTTCCCTGTTGAAGTCCTTACAGGAGAGCGCTGATGCCACCAAGACAACTTTGGAACCAATCGTTCAGCAATTGGCAAAGTTCGTCTCAACGGAGTTACAGTCATTCGCTAACCTTCGCCAATCCATTAGCGATGACAACTCGGCCCTTCGTGCCTCCATTGATGAGCGCCTCGCTAAGCTTCAAGAGGATCTCGCAGCTGAAAACTCATTAATGGACGTTCTGGCAAGCAAAACCACCGCCCTCAAGGTCAAGAGCACTCAACTTTCAAACTCACAGCAACAGCTTGAAGCTCTTCGATCCGAACGGGAGGTCATAAAAACATGTGTTTCGGATGTACACGCTGCCTTATCTAACATCCTTGAAGCACACGATCCGATTCTCAATCATTCGGTGAGGCGAACCCTTGCTGAAAAACTTTCTCCTGCCATGGACCTTCTTAGCAAAATCGAAGGCTTACCTAGTTTCGTGTCCAATCCGAAACAAGGGGGAGAAGTGAAGTCCGGATCGAAACCACCTCCTTCCTCCAAAGCTACTCACACAACCGAACCACCTCCGACTGGTCAAACTTCGGGTTCGGGTGTGAAGGATAAAGGGAAGAACATAGCTGAGGAAGAAGATGAAGATGAAGATAAAGAAACCATTGCGGACATGTTGAAACGTAAAAACAGTCGCAATGTTGATGATGATATCAACCGTGTGGCGCGAGAGGCTGAAGAAGCCGAACACAAAAAGAAAGAAGCCCACGATCTCCTTGAGAGCAGGAAGACTCTCTTCCCTGCCTGGACTCGGGAGCGAATGATTAAGGAGGCCATAGATACTCCTAGCATCCTATGGCTCGAGCCGGTGATCTCTTTCGACTGCTATAATTCTGTCGATTCGCAGTTCGACATGCCGTTGACTCGAAAGGCGTTTATCTTCCACGCCTTCTCCAATATTTTTGAAGTCCCTCATCCGAACCCTGAGGTTGATAGGGAGCTAATCGAATTCTATCTGAAGGCTGCTCGTCCTCAGTATCAAACATGGAGCGCCCAGAAGATAGTGAATGTTCGGGTATTGAAGCCTTATACCGAAGGAAGATTCATCAATGTTCGGTTCAAGGTGATTCGAGGGTCTGCAAGAACTGAACATCTTATATCCCTGGCAGATCTACCGAACCTAAATCCTCATGATTGGATCGTTTTGCATAACATCCTCTTGACGAATGAAGCTGAATATGGTCCGATTATAGACCATCTCAAAAGGATGTTAGTCTGTTACATCATGGAGGTAGCCCTAATGGATCAGGAGGTAGCCACTGTCTTCAAGAAGAAACCGAAGATAGTTCCTGTGGGATCGGCCAGTGATCTCAATCAAATGAAAATGGGCAAGATCGACCCGAGACGCAATTCGGTCATGTTCACTAGAGCAGAAGGACAGAAATGTCTCTTTGCTTTAGCTGACAAACATCTTTACACCACTACTTGTCTAGAGCACGTGTTGTCGATCGTCCGAAGGTGTAAAGAGAATGCAGCGGATGATGTTAAATACTTCAACGATATGATCCAATGGTACATCAGGTTTAGACAGACGATACTGGCTCTTATCTCGCGTCTGTTTAATACCGTGAAGAAGAAAGTACCTGCCACCGCTGCTGGCCCAAGTAACAAGTGAAGATCTCGCTCCAATTGACGCAAAGGGGGAGATTGTTGGGTTAAAGATTCGTTTGAAGATTGCGTCATTGGGCTCGACTGTTAAACCATTTATTTTGTACTCTGGTTTGGGCCTGTCCAACCGAGAGCCTGTTAGGTTTATTATATAAGTATGTGCTTGCATGCATAATTAGGTTAACGATCTAGATTACAAGATAGAGAATTACGATAGCTTTGATTTTCTTTATCGTTCTTGTAAACCTTCCAACCCTCTACAGTTGATGTTCTTGATCGAGCTCTTCTGAGGGTTATTTTATAATCATTCGACACGTTTGATTCATTCTTGACTTGTTCTTTATTTTCGTGTTCTTGCTGTTTAATATTTATTTACCTGTTTAAGATCTAATCGATCTTCAAGATTAAGTTTTAATCTCATCAAACCGAAACCATATATTGTTATTTCTCGAGGACCGGTTCCAATATTGAAGACACGGCAAGAACCGGTAGCAATCGGAACCAGTAGAACCGTCGGTCTGGTTATGTTTCAATTTTCCACCAAGTTTGGTTCCCAGGCCGGTTCTGGCCGGGCCGATTCTGGCCGGGCCGATTCTGATATTCATCCCTAGTATGTACAAAATATTAGGAATGCACTTTGTTATTATATATTACTTACATACCCAAGCAAATTTATTTACAGATATTGGACCTTTAACCAAAATCTATAGACCATTTTCTGAAGAAAAAAAATTATAAATAAGAAAAGTTTTTTCGGAAACTTTTATAAATATGAACGTCGTTTCTACAAAAAAAAAAAGTAAAGTAACGTTTGTTCAGATAAAAGAGAAATTTCCAGAAAAGTCTCAAACTTTTGGGAAAAATTTCTATTTAACCAAGAATTGTTTTTAATCGAAAAACCTAATAAACCGAATAATTCTTACAATCTAATCCTTTTTAACATATTCACGTGGCCCAAATGTGTCACTCCACCTTGGAAAACCTTTTTTTTTTTTTTTTTTTTTTTTTTTTTTTTTTTTTTTTAAACGTGGGGAGGGAGTCACGAACCTGCGTCTATCGTTATTGGAACTTTTTATTTTTGTAAAACGGAGCAAGGAGTATTAGATCTTGCGTTCCTTCTTACCAAACAAGGCACCTTACCGGCTTACCAATTCAACAGGAGGAATTACGTGACTTTGTTCCATAGTTCTAAAATAATTTATTATAAGCAAAAATCATTAAAAAAAAATAGTTAGTTTTTATCAATATTATTACATAAATAAAAATATAAATACATTTTAAACACGTGTTTATATGTAAAAAAAACATATAAATATGATAAATACATAAAGAAAATGTATTTGTGTGTTTTTATACTTTAAAAAGAGTTTTAAAGTTTGTTTTTCCAATTAAACATATTCATACATATTTTTCCCAATTAAATGTATTTATAAAAAATATTTATAAATACATTTAATTGGAAAAAAAATTAAAAGCAGTTTTTAAAATATATAAAGATATAAATACATTGTCTCTATGTATTAATTACATTTATATGTTTTTTTACATATAAATACATATTTAAAATGTATTTATAAATTATATATATATATATATATATATATATATATATATATATATATATATATATATATATATATATATATATAGCTAGATTCAAATGTTTTTAGCAACTATTGTATGCATGGATGCACCAATAGGAATTTAGGAATAATTTAATCATTAAATAAATTAATAAGGGTAAATTAGTAAATCATGACTCTAACTTTATGGTAATTGAGATAAATGGGGGATTTGATTTTAAAATCACCAAAATAAAAGGAGGAAGCACGGCCTGCCTTCATCTTCTTCTCCGCTTCTTCACAACCCAACCCTAAATCATGAAAGTCATCGGACACCACGACCACCACAACCACAATAAACCCTAAAATCACCATTTGATTATGAAGATTCTAAGTTCAAATGATTATGAAGATTGGCTGCTAATCAGAATGAAGGAGATGATGAAGGAGAAGATGATGAATAGGTGTCACAAGCACAATTCATCTTCAACATCGTATGTTGATTTTAAATCAGGCAAAGTAATGGAGCTCCGTTTAAGTTTTTAGTTCCGCTGATCTATGCTCCTGTTCTTCCTCTCAGTAAGTTTATACAATTTATTCTCGATTTTTCTGGGTAATTTAATTCAATTGTTTATGGGTGTACTTATAGTTCGATTGTAATATTTCTGCATGGACTGTGTTTTTTCCAAATTCCAATGTTTTGTGTTATGATGAATGTGCCTATGTGTGTTATAACAATGGTAATTAATTACATGTGTGGGTAAAAGTTGCCTTCTTTTGTGTTTTTCTGATGGTTCTTTCACCATTAGTTTCATCACTACAATTGGGTGAGTTAATTTCTTAACTACTGTATTCAAAATTAATTTGTTTTTTAAATATGTTAAAAAAATCTTGATAGAGTATTGATTTCAAGATAAGAACCGTTGACCTTGATGGCAAACGGATCAAACTCCAAATTTAGGAGACAGCTGGTCAAGAACGATTCCAAACCATCACAACAGGTATAGATTTTTCTCATGTTTTTTAGATTATAATGCTAGTAATTGACACTTTTACCCCTCTATACTCCAGCTTACTACACGGGTGTTATGGGGATTTTATTGGTGTATGATGTTACTGACGAATCATCTTTCAACAGTAAGTTTTTTTTTACCTTATAATGAATGACACATTGTTGAAAAATCTCTTTATATCTCTAGACATAAGAAACTGGATTCGCAACATTGAACAACATGCTTCAGACAATGTTAACAGGATTCTTGTTGGGAATAAGTTGTAATCTGCATGGTATTCCTCATTTTCATCCATCAATGTAAGTCTTATGAGTTATGATCCATTACCATATTTGTAATTTTTGTTTACAAACAACATTCTATCATGGCCTCCATGTGTTCGATAAAATGCCTCAATGAAAAAATAGTTAAAAATCTTTAATGTTTTTACTTCACTTTGTTCCTTATTCTTTTCAGAACTATATAACTTAATTTAGATTGGGTTGGATGCCATTTTCATAACAATAGGTTGATGCTAGTTCCTTATTCTGTCAGAATTTGCCGTTAAATACATTGAGCATATCGAGAAGAAACACAGGGAACCCGAAGAATGTTAGTTCATTATTCTGTCAGAATAGGTTGATGCTAGTTCCTTATTTTGTTTGTTGGGTATATTCTTGATTATACAAATTCTTAAAGAATATTCTTGCAGAATAGTTTATTTTGTAAGAATATTATTGTTGTATTCTGATAGAATTGTAGTTAATTATTTGTATGTTTAACGTGCAGGTTTTACAAGTGTATCACTACAAATTACTTGGCAATGAATTTCTGGTAGAAATGGCTTCAATAATGGCTTGAAGACCTGATGGGAAAGGGTTGAAGAATGAATTAAAGAATGATCACTGTAACGACCCAAAAATCACGACTAAAAATTTCTTTTAAAACATTACTAAAACTAGATTTATAAAAACATATCATAAGTTAAACATAACTTTCGAGTATTAAATTCAAAACATAATATCATTATCAGAGTAAACATTCCCAGGTAGACTAATCTATGGTGTGTGCCATGCGATCACCCCGAGCTCTTCCCTCCGCTACCGGAAGTACCTGAAAACAAAACTGAAAACCGTAAGCACGAAGCTTAGTGAGTTCCCCCAACGTACCGCATACCATACAACCACATAACATATATACTGCCAGGCTATTCTGGGGTGCCTGACTACCCGGTACGGCCATTCTGGGGTGCCGACCTACCCGTGTCAAGCCATTCTGGGGTGCTGACCTACCCATACGGCCATTCTGGGGTGCCGTCTTACCCGTGTCAAGCCATTCTGGGGTGCTGACCTACCCATCGGTCCTAACAACCGATCCTCGGGGACTATTTCACCCCTACAACTACGATCACATGTAACATAACAAGCCAGCATGCAAACATAACATCACGTACTATCAGACATTTCTGGGGTGTCTGACTACCCTTCGGTCCTAACAACCGAACTCTACTACTATCACATATAACGTATCATGCTAGCATACAACATAACAGGTAGTAGCAATCAAGATGATATCACAAAGACAATCATCCAACATACAACTCCTACTGGTGGGCCGGCATTGTGGCCTTAGACCCACCGCTACTGGAAGGTAACTCACTTGAACTGCTGAGCCCTGCTGATAACCCTCTGGCTGCAACTCGACAATCCCCTGAACCGCTGCTCCTCTAGCTCTCCGAGCTATCAATATACAACCCAACACTTAGTCTAACTGACCTCCAAAGGTTAACCAAGTCAACTCTAGTCAAAGTCAACCTTCCAGGTCAACCCTACTCGCCGAGTCACCCCACTGACTCGCCGAGTTCATAAATCCAGAGTCCTTCCACTCGCGACTCTACTCGCCGAGTCAGCCCCTGACTCGCCGAGTTTACCGATTCCGATTCCTGTCCTGACCAACTCACTGAGTCCTGGCTCGACTCGCTGACTCGAGTCTTAACTCGAAGGGTTTGGGACCACTCGACCTGACTCGCCGAGTCTAAGAACAGACTCGCCGAGCACACGACAAACTTCATTCAACTCGACGAGTTGTTCATCCAACTCGCCGAGTTCATGCCCATCTTCATCCGACTCGACGAGCTGTTCATCCCACTCGTCGAGTTCCTCCTCATCTTCAAGCTACTCGCCGAGTCCACTCGAAGGACTCGTCGAGTCCACTAAGATCCACTTACATGCAGAGGACTTCCGAGTCATGCATGAGCTCCAAACTATAGATCTACCCTCCCCAAGCCTATTTCCCACGTAAAGTTGCAAACTTTACGTGTAGAGAGTGAGATCTAGGCAAAATACACCCATAGCTAGGGTTTAGGACCAAGAGACTCCAATTTCCACCCAATGGCTGATACTTTATGAGATTACATACCAAAATAAACATGGATCTGAGGTAGCAACCTCAGATCTGGACCTCAAGCTCAAGATTGGACTTAAACATGGCTTAAAAGCCCCAAAACTCATAACCAAAGAAGATCTAAAGGAGGGAAACGAATTGATACCTTCCAATGCTCTGAAATGTTCCCCAAACTTCAGATCCAAGGCCACTCCTTGATGCCTCCAAGATTCCCACTCCTTCTTCTTCCTTAAAACCACTCAAAAATGGCTAAAAGCTTGAATGAACACAATGGGGGCTTAAGGTGCGGTGTTCTGGGTGCAAGAGGCTGTAAAGGAGCCCTAGGAAGAAGATTATGATGCTTAAATAGGCTCCAAGCCCCGAATTTAGGGTTTTCCTCGCACAGACCAGACTCGCCGAGTCCACTTGGCCGACTCGTCGAGTTGGTCACTTTCTTATCGACCCGGATCCCGCTCCGACTCGCCGAGTCCTTCCTTTGACTCGTCGAGTCCCTCTTAAATTTAGGGTTTCCTTTACTTTCTTGGCTTTCAAAATCCTGGGTGTTACAACTCTCCCCCACTTAAACTGAACTTCGTCCTCGAAGTTTACCATGGCCCATCGCCTACGATCTGCCTCCAATACTCAACTCCAGCCGCCTACCTGCGCTGGTCTTCCACCGGATACTGCACTGAACCCGCAGGGGTTCTCCATTTCTTTTCTTGCGCAAATCCCTTGCCTTCCCAAGGCAAGCCTCATTACCGACTTTTCCTTTGACACTGTGAAGGTCCTATCCTTCACTAACTCCATCACCTCCCTGCCATTCCCAGACGGGTCATCACCGTCAGCACTCACTGACACTCCTTCCTGCCAACACTTGGTGTCGAGTACCCCTCGACTCAACTAACTGAACTCCACCATACGCTGCATACTCGCACTGCCACCGACTGGCAATTCAGCTATTCCTCGACTGACTTCCAGACAAACTGGGACCGCCCTGGTCCCTACCAACCTCTCAATGACTGGATTACCGGTTCCCACCGGTAGCTAGTCCCAACACCATCACTGGTCGCTCCCAGCGACTCCTGAAGATACTTCGACTATCTATAACTGTTCTATCCATTCTGCCGCTCATACTGAAACGATGCTGCTGGAACCAACTTGCTTATCTCCCATCTGATTACTCAACTCCTACTAACTCGAGCCTTCCATCCTGAAAGAAAAGCTACCTGCCTAGCTATCCTTATAGATCACTTACACTTGGCAGAAGGCTCAACTGATCCTGCTGAGAGGGACTTGCCATTTCCAATTCAACCAACTATACTGTCGGCACTTGCATTCCAACACAAATGCAATACTAACCCAAAACCCTGAAACCTTCCAAACACTGAACTACCTGCAATACTGAACCTGCCTGAAACGCTGAACCGACTGAAATGCTGAACGGCCTGAAACACTGAGCTGCTTGAAACGCTGAGCTGCCTGAAACACTGAACTGACTGAAACATTGAGCTGTCTGAAACATTGAACTGGCTGAAACACTGAACTCCAACCCAACTGTGGAGTCAAGGGACTCCTCACTTAGTCGCTTCCACGACTTCTGAACGAAATCTTCCTCTAGGACTAGTTTCCACTAGTTATCCTGTCACTGTGGCTCTAGCAACCTTCCGATCCAACCGATCGGGTCCATACGTCACATCCTGACATCATCAATTCCACGACTAACAACATGATGGCTCCCAGACTGACTGTAGCCCACAACATACCCGAACCCCAACGGTCCACTGCTACTCTGATCTCATAACTGATGTGACGATCTATAGCCCAAATTGCTGACTTAGCCTTAACTGATCTATTTGGGAAATCCGAAATCTAACCCGTGGATTCCCATATCCTCACTGCTGCACCCGAACTGGTGAGTACAACTGCTTTCCCGCGTCTAACACGCGCTCATGCTACCTACCAATCTGATAAAAGGCTGCGACTACGCTCGCGGACTTACAACTCTCTAATACTATCCGGCTGCTAGTGGATGCTACGGCTACCCCCGCAGACTTACAACACTCTACTACTATCTGCTGCTAGTGAATGCTACGGCTACCCCCGCAGACTTACAACACTACTACTACCTGACTGCTAGTGAATGCTACGGCTACCCCCGCAGACTTACAACACTACTACTACCTGACTGCTAGTGAATGCTACGGCTACCCCCGCAGACTTACAACACTATTACTACCTGACTGCTAGTGAATGCTACGGCTACCCCCGCAGACTTACAACACTACTACTACCTGACTGCTAGTGAATGCTACGGCTACCCCCGCAGACTTACAACACTACTACTACCTGACTGCTAGTGAATGCTACGGCTACCCCCGCAGACTTACAACACTACTACTACCGTCCCGAGGTCATCCTGACTATCCCTAGTCCCGCTAGTGATTCCTCATCTTGATTCCTCAAAATAACCCTCAGTCTTCGAATACTGCATCAACCTCAACATCTTATATCCTTGATATTCTTAGCGCTTCGTCGAGGAATTCTTCGGCTTGGTTCCCAAATCAACCGGCTATTAATCCGGATACAAGAAGCTATTGTTGGGAAGTTTCCAAACTCCCAACTCCTGAATCCACGCTATCCTGCATGCTAACTCTGCCACTGGCTACTAATACGAAAACATCCCTTGATACCCGTTCTCAGGATCTTCATTCCGACTCTCATGCGTCCGACAGGTGGTCCTCCATTCCTGGATTCCCAACCAGCTTCTAACCATCTCGATTACATGAACTAACTGCTGGGAAAAGTTCTCGAACTCCTAATTCTGAACTTCTCAATCCATCCACCACTGGGCTACTACCATTTCTTCTCAGAGGCCGCACACTCATTCTGAGTCTACGAGACTCTTATCCATGTATCCCCGGAGGGTTCTCCCCTACTTCGATCCTGCTTACCCCTTGCTGCTTCACACTCAAAAGAGATCCCGATCTTTGCTGCCATTCTATAATCATTCTGCTAAGGAACCCAGGCCTGCCATAGCTAGGGATCTAACCAATCCATCTCTAACACTATGCCACTCCGAACTAGCGAGACGCACCAAATCCCTTCCAAGCATGCTACAATTACCGCAACCTAGATAACCCGTTCTATTGGGGAACAACCGCTGACTATCAATCTAAAACCAAGGTATGCAAATGGCATATAACTCATTCACCAGCAGGTAGCATAATACTCATAGATACATGCTTACTAACATCGATGCAATACCATAACCATAGAGTTACTACAAAGGAAGGAATTCAACATCATACCTGAGATCTAGTGCGGCTCGATCTTGACTTCCTGTGAAACGATGGGTGCCCGACCCTGAACTCTCTCCACCACCAAGACGGGACAGCGAGACCTGAAATGACCCGGCTGATGACAATGAAAACATCTCTGATCCTGCTTACAATCCCGATACACATGCCCCCTTTCCCCGCACTTGAAACACCTGAACTTGTGACAAGCAAACCCATGAGTTCCTCCACACTTACTGCACACCTCTAAATCCTCGTGACCTTCAGCGCCCAAGTCAGCTGAGTAGGACTCCACACTTCTCCCCAATCTCCCTGCGGCACATGCTCGCTTCCTTTTTCCGAGTTGCCCAACCAAACCAATCTCCTGCTCCTGAGTGACCCCGACTACTCCATCAACCGCATGAAGAGCAGCTGGTTGTCCCTGGAACTTAACGGCCAAACGACTAGTGACCCGCTCAATGATGTTGGGTAACTCCTCACGAATGACTAGCGAAACCTCATTAGATACCCAATCATGCAAGGGTCTCTCCCGGAGGCAGGGTGCCCCACTCACTCCTGACCCCTGATGGCAAAAGTCAGAAATGGAATCCCCCCCCCCCCCCCCCCCGGATGGATCTCCGATCTCCATAAGAACCGGGCTCTAGACGAGCCCCAAACTGCCCTGAAATTATCCCGGGCCTAAAGGCCTCAAGATGACTGTCCATAAGCTCCACGATGGCCTCTCTAACTGAACCAAAAATCACTGGAGTCTGATCAATGATGCTGCGTACAATCTCTGTGGAAATGAAATCCCTCATCTTATCATCAAGCTGCCCGGCTCTAAAGCCCGAGCCAGACCCATCCTTGACACCTGAACTGCTAACTGGTATCTCGCGCAACGTCACCATGCTGAAAAATATAACAAAATCCTGATCAATTTACATACTACTGCTGAGGAATTTCTCACTCACTGCCCCATTCCTGGTTTCGTCTTGGCCCCTCTTGAATCGAGTACGGATCCTCTGCTTTCAGTAGTATGGTCCCCTACTACCTTCCACATCTATCCATACTTTCCTCAAGAGTTACCTCAACTCCACACAGTCCCCTTTACTCTTCTACTGATCTCTGCTACTCTCATCCTAGGCTTGCCCTAGGGAACCTCTGACTCTACCCAAACAGTCCTCAGCTGCTGAAGGCCTCCTTGTAATGCCAATTAGCCACCACCTGAATACCATCACATATAATGAGGCTCGGATAATCCTTCGAGTAAAAGTCTCGTCCCTACAACGGTTGGACTCAGACGAGAGCTGCGCAGTAGGGCCAAATCCAGCACTCTGAGATTATCCAACCCTGATCACATGTGATGTGACGTATTCACCTAATGGCTAACTCCCATCACTCAGAGTCCCACAAAGCACAAAGCAAGCAGCATTCGGATAAGGAAACATACTCAGGCAAAACAATTCTCATAACAAGAAACTGTACTAGCATACAATGCTAAGCTCATGCTATCAGGCATAACCTACACAGGCTATCCTACTGCTGTCTACTCAATACTAGCATGCAATTCTCATAAAGCTGAACACATAAAGCAGGCACATAAGGCATCATCCTAGATCCTTAGTCCTATTCTAGCATGCTGTTCTACTGGAGCTGGAACTGAAACTGAAACTGAAACTGATACTGAAACTGATACTGATAATCATAATATAACTTGTATAGGTAAATTGGGAGTACTTACTTGAGCTCGGCTGATTGCATGCACCACACCCTTTTCTTTTTTCAAAACTCTTTTTGCTTTTTCTAAAACCCTTTTCTTTACATTTTTCTAAAACTGTTTTCTCTTCTCAAAATTCTTTTGTAACTACGATTTTTCTTTTGAAAACTCTATACCACTTCCTTAGTTTGAGTTCAGGCACACTCGGAAGTGCGCCCGAATCCCTCAAACCAAGGCTCTGATACCAACTTGTAACGACCCAAAAATCACGACTAAAAATTTCTTTTAAAACATTACTAAAACTAGATTTATAAAAACATATCATAAGTTAAACATAACTTTCGAGTATTAAATTCAAAACATAATATCATTATCAGAGTAAACATTCCCAGGTAGACTAATCTATGGTGTGTGCCATGCGATCACCCCGAGCTCTTCCCTCCGCTACCGGAAGTACCTGAAAACAAAACTGAAAACCGTAAGCACGAAGCTTAGTGAGTTCCCCCAACGTACCGCATACCATACAACCACATAACATATATACTGCCAGGCTATTCTGGGGTGCCTGACTACCCGGTACGGCCATTCTGGGGTGCCGACCTACCCGTGTCAAGCCATTCTGGGGTGCTGACCTACCCATACGGCCATTCTGGGGTGCCGTCTTACCCGTGTCAAGCCATTCTGGGGTGCTGACCTACCCATCGGTCCTAACAACCGATCCTCGGGGACTATTTCACCCCTACAACTACGATCACATGTAACATAACAAGCCAGCATGCAAACATAACATCACGTACTATCAGACATTTCTGGGGTGTCTGACTACCCTTCGGTCCTAACAACCGAACTCTACTACTATCACATATAACGTATCATGCTAGCATACAACATAACAGGTAGTAGCAATCAAGATGATATCACAAAGACAATCATCCAACATACAACTCCTACTGGTGGGCCGGCATTGTGGCCTTAGACCCACCGCTACTGGAAGGTAACTCACTTGAACTGCTGAGCCCTGCTGATAACCCTCTGGCTGCAACTCGACAATCCCCTGAACCGCTGCTCCTCTAGCTCTCCGAGCTATCAATATACAACCCAACACTTAGTCTAACTGACCTCCAAAGGTTAACCAAGTCAACTCTAGTCAAAGTCAACCTTCCAGGTCAACCCTACTCGCCGAGTCACCCCACTGACTCGCCGAGTTCATAAATCCAGAGTCCTTCCACTCGCGACTCTACTCGCCGAGTCAGCCCCTGACTCGCCGAGTTTACCGATTCCGATTCCTGTCCTGACCAACTCACTGAGTCCTGGCTCGACTCGCTGACTCGAGTCTTAACTCGAAGGGTTTGGGACCACTCGACCTGACTCGCCGAGTCTAAGAACAGACTCGCCGAGCACACGACAAACTTCATTCAACTCGACGAGTTGTTCATCCAACTCGCCGAGTTCATGCCCATCTTCATCCGACTCGACGAGCTGTTCATCCCACTCGTCGAGTTCCTCCTCATCTTCAAGCTACTCGCCGAGTCCACTCGAAGGACTCGTCGAGTCCACTAAGATCCACTTACATGCAGAGGACTTCCGAGTCATGCATGAGCTCCAAACTATAGATCTACCCTCCCCAAGCCTATTTCCCACGTAAAGTTGCAAACTTTACGTGTAGAGAGTGAGATCTAGGCAAAATACACCCATAGCTAGGGTTTAGGACCAAGAGACTCCAATTTCCACCCAATGGATGATACTTTATGAGATTACATACCAAAATAAACATGGATCTGAGGTAGCAACCTCAGATCTGGACCTCAAGCTCAAGATTGGACTTAAACATGGCTTAAAAGCCCCAAAACTCATAACCAAAGAAGATCTAAAGGAGGGAAACGAATTGATACCTTCCAATGCTCTGAAATGTTCCCCAAACTTCAGATCCAAGGCCACTCCTTGATGCCTCCAAGATTCCCACTCCTTCTTCTTCCTTAAAACCACTCAAAAATGGCTAAAAGCTTGAATGAACACAATGGGGGCTTAAGGTGCGGTGTTCTGGGTGCAAGAGGCTGTAAAGGAGCCCTAGGAAGAAGATTATGATGCTTAAATAGGCTCCAAGCCCCGAATTTAGGGTTTTCCTCGCACAGACCAGACTCGCCGAGTCCACTTGGCCGACTCGTCGAGTTGGTCACTTTCTTATCGACCCGGATCCCGCTCCGACTCGCCGAGTCCTTCCTTTGACTCGTCGAGTCCCTCTTAAATTTAGGGTTTCCTTTACTTTCTTGGCTTTCAAAATCCTGGGTGTTACAATCACACTCATTGTTTAAGAATGTTGTTATTTTTTAAGAATTATACTTGTTATTCTTTCAGAATGTTTGTTATTATTCAATGAATCACAATCATATAATGTAATTTTTTGATATATTATTAGTGGAAGAATCGATTTTGTGTAGTCTTTCAAAATGTATTTACTAGTTTATGGATGACATTCTGTCATTCTGACAGAATAAAATCGAAAAATATATTTACTAGTTTATAGTTGGCATTCTATCATTTCGACAGAATAAAATCGGATTTTTAAATTTGAATTAGTTTAAAATATTCAGAATTTTAAAAAATAAAGAAATTAACATCCCTAAAAATCCGAAAATTTCCTTTTTTAATATAGGTTAATTGACTAAAATGCCCTTATGTTGAAATTTGTATGATTATATGGTATATGTTATCATATTCTACTATCATAGACCCTCAGATCATTACCTTTAATTATATTCCATCCGATGGTCCAGATCTGTGCATTCTGGCACACAGTAGTTAGTAAAAACAAAATAACCTAACCCTATATATATATATATATATATATATATATATATATATATATATATATATATATATATATATATATATATATATAAGAGTGAAGGATTAAAATCAGATAAATCCTTTGGCTCTTTTGGTATGTAGTTGGCTTTGTGGAAGGGGAGATGCAAGTTTGAGTCTCCCTCCCTGAGTTTTCAAAAAAAAAAAATTGATTTTTTATATTAGTAAGAAAGGAGTTGACATGACATTCCACGTCAATAGTGTTTCCAAGGTGGAGTGCCACATCAACAAGTGACAACGTAAATAGGTTAAAATGGATTAAAGTGTAAGAATTAGTTGATTTATTAGGTTTTTCTAATAAAAAAATTTCGAGACTAAATTGAAACTTTTGCTAAAAATTTAGGATTTTTTTGAGATTCCCAGATAAAATGTTGAAAATATAGTGACTGTTTTGAAAATTTCTTCCTTGAAAAGCTACTAAATACAAGTTTTGTATTTGAAAATATATATATATATATATATATATATATATATATATATATATATATATATATATATATATATATATATATATATATATATATATAAAAGTTAGAAAAATCAGAAAATATTTATAATATGTTTTTGTGTTTAAAATATTATAACATGTTGGAAATGTTTATACCATTTTGTATATCATTTCTATCAATTTGATATAAAAAATGTTATAGGCTAGAATTGGTATAAGTAAATATTTGTCGAGGTGCCCATGTTTGAGAAGTAAGTTTAAATAGGAAATGATTGGGATCTATGAGTGGAAAACTAGGCTTTATTTAAGATTCTAATAAAAAATTATATTTTATTAAGTGAAACAGAGTGCATCAAGTGATTAATAGTAACGACATTTTTTAATTAAAAATCAAGAAAAAAGTATCTTAGATTATAAAACAAAGATGACAACACATTTTAAATAAAAAACAAAAATGTTCTCACTCTTATATAGAAAAAATGTGTTAAGTTAAATTCGGCCTCATAAAACTAGACCACATATTTTAGAAGTTTAATGTATTATTATACATGGTCGTGTTCCAGTTTTGTGTGGTCATGGGCATCATGGCAACTAAGGTTTTCTTTTTTATATCATGAAAAGCTTTTTCGATATTACCTTTCAAGTTTCAACAAATAATTTTAATTTATTTGCTTATAATACGACTTAAACAAGCTTCTATTTGATAGTTTTACATGCACGTTATGTGTTCGATAAAATGCTAAACGCGCATGATAAAATGTTTGACCGAAGTTATGAATTTAAACAAGAATAACATGCAAACGCAATCTTTGGTAGGTATTCTTTTCGCAAGCAATTAATGTGTATTTCCTGATAGGGTATATATTTCCCTATTTGCCACATGTAAGTTATTTCTGAATTATTAACCCAATCATTAATTTTTTCTGTCTAAAAGATCATTTTGGGTGATAACATTAGTTATGCCGATCAATCTGTAGCAATGGCTAATGAACTTCAACAATCATGACTTTCTACTTGATGAAAGCTTATTACTTGAAACGAATGATGCTAGAAATGATTTGAGATGGATTCTCTAAATTTTTAGCACATTATTTGTTTCATTTCTAATCTTCTATTGATATTTAACTCTCATACCTTATTTAGTTTTTAAGCATTCTTAGGAGTTTTTTTGTTCAGCATAATGTGAAGCAAGGGCCTCTTTCTGATGTCGTATTGAATTGACCAAATCGATTCTGACAATTTGGAATGTGGATTTGAATACCACTTCACAAACTGAATATATAATAGCATTAAAGCTATCTGTGTTTATTTCAACATCTACAAAAACAAACTCCATCACTCTCTAGCGACCAGGATCACCATCGAACCACTATTCTTGTAACGACCCAATTTTCATGACCAAAAAAATTTCGTTTTAAAAACATTACTTTTAGAAAATATAAAAGGCTAAAACATTGTCTGATCAAAATATCACACCAGTGAACCGTGTCTAAAAACCAATTCATACATTTAATTAAAATATCAGAGTACAAATCCCAGTGAAGCTCGTAAATGCGGAAATCGGAGAGTGTGTGCGTGACGTGCCGCTACCGCGCCGACTCCTTTCCCCTAGCTGAGGAGGTACCTGAAACCAAACCGAAAACTGTAAGCACAAGGCTTAGTGAGTTCCCCCATAATACCACATACCATGCGACATATAACAATCATTATTCAGCTAGGAGTTACGGGCCTTGCCCACACTCGGGAAGATACGAGCCCTGCCCACACTTCGCTAGCCGGGAGATACGGGCCTCGCCCACACTTGTGAAGATACGGGCTCTGCCCACACTTCGCTATCCGGGAGATACGGGCCCTGCCCACACTCCGACCTCGGAGAGATACGGGCCCTGCCCACACTCAACCACCAACCCATAACATACAAGTATCACACAGACAACAAGTATAAGCAATTCTATCATGTTAACACATATATCATACTTAACTACAACAGAGATACGGGCTCGGCCCACACTCTAGTACTAGCATCTCGTCTACACGGGTCGGCCTTGGTGCCTTAGACCCGTTCCTACTGGAAAGGAAACTCACCTCGAAATAGCTGCTGGTCTGTGTGGGAACTGATCACCTACTACTGCTGCTGCTGCTCCGGAACCCTCCGGCTGCAATTCCCACAATATACTCAATCAAACACTGCTCACTGACCTTGGGTAAAATGACCATTTTACCCCTGACCTTGCCCTAAGTCAAAGTCAGAGTCAACTTTCAGTTGACCTCGACTCGCCGAGTTGGCTTTCCGACTCGCCGAGTCCCTACGCAAACGACTGCCCTGAATCCCGATCCTACCCGTCGAGTTAGGCGACGACTCGACGGGTTCGCCTTCATGACCAATATTCAAGTCCTTCATCCTACTCGCCGAGTTGTATGAACAACTCGTCGAGTCCATCTTCATCCGAAGAACACTCATGCTAAGATTCGCCGAGTTGTATGAACAACTCGTCGAGTCTGTTCTTGATCTAAGGAGATTGCCTTGAACTCGCCGAGTCGGGGCATCGACTCGCCGAGTACCTCCATTGATGGGTTAAGCTTCCGACTCACTGAGTCACACTCTGTGACTCACTGCTCACTCGACACTACAAAAAAGGGGGACAAACTCGAAGACTCGCGAGCAGACTCGCCGAGTCACATGAACGACTCGCCGAGTCGTTGCCATGCACTCCTTAAATATACCGATTTGCTCGATTCCAGCCCATGTCATTCATAGATCTGGACTTCTAGGACACGAATCACACGTAAAGTTTCCAACTTTACGTATGGATATTCACCAATATGGATTTTAGGGCTCAAAATGTCTCAAAAGGGTAGATCTAGGGCTAACAAGTCACATGGGGCCAAAAAGCTAACAGATCTGAGCTCCTGGAGCTCAATCTTGCATAGATCCAAAGGCCAAACGCCTTATTACGACATATAATGCACATACAAACTTGGGGAAATGACCAAGAAGGACCCAAATGAAGTTTTAAGCATAGAATCAAGGGGAAAACGGGTTATACCTCAAAGGAACTGCTGGAAGGACACAAATAATGCTTGGATGGCTTCCGTTCTTCTGGATCTACTTCCTTCCTCTTTCAAAGCCTTCAAAAACACACCCACTAACCTCAAACTCTCAAAGAAATAGCTTAGAACGAGAGATACAGGGCTTTAAGGGTCAATGGGGGCCGGCTTGGGGCTGATAAGTCCTTTAAATAGGGTGCAAACCCCTGAAACTTAGGGTTTCATCCAACAGCTGTGACTCGCCGAGTCCAGGATATGGACTCGCCGAGTCACCAACTTAAACGTGTCCCGGGTCCCGCATCCACTCGGCGAGTCGGACCTATGACTCGCCGAGTCCAAGGCAAAAAGAAAGGAAATACTCAATAACATTTACGTACCAGGAACCGGGTGCTACAAATCTCCCCCACTTATTTTAGACTTCGTCCTCGAAGTCTGCTGCTCGATCCTGAAACAGCTCGGGATAATGCTCCATCATCTCGTCTACCGGCTCCCAAGTCCACTCCGAACCCTTGCGGTGCTGCCATTGCACCTTCACTAGCTCCACCCTCTTGTTCCTCAAATCCTTCGACTTCCTGTCGAGGATTGCGACTGGGCGCTCAATGTAGTTCAGGCTGTCATCAACCTGAATATCCTCCAAAGGTACTACTGCAGAATCGTCCACTAGGCACTTTCGCAACTGCGAAACATGGAAAGTGCTGTGGATCTGGCTAAGCTCGGCTGGCAGATCCAGCCTATATGCTACCTTGCCCACCCGGGCTAAGACCCTGAACGGTCCGATAAATCGCGGGCCCAACTTGCCCCGCTTCCTGAATCGGATGACGCCTTTCCACGGCGACACCTTCAGGAGGACCATATCCCCGACCTGGAACTCTAAATCGGATCGACGCTTGTCGGCATAACTTTTCTGCAGACTCTGAGCAGTCTGAAGCCTGCTCCGGACCTGCTGGATCCTCTCAGTCGTCTTGAGCACCACTTCGGTGCTTCCCATGACTCTATGGCCAACCTCACCCCAGCATATCGGGGTCCTACACCTCCGTCCGTACAACATCTCGAAGGGAGGGCGGTCGATACTCGCGTGATAGCTGTTGTTGTAAGAGAACTCGGCCAGGGGAAGATAGGTATCCCAGCTACCACCGAAATCTAGCACGTACGCCCGCAACATATCCTCCAGAGTCTGGATGGTCCGCTCGCTCTGCCCATCCGTCTGCGGGTGAAAGGCAGTGCTAAAATGCAGACGAGTGCCTAACTCGTCATGGAATCTCTTCCAAAACCTGGAAGTAAAACGCACATCCCTGTCCGAGATCACCGATACCGGCACCCCATGCCGTGCCACAATCTCCCTGATATAGATGTCGGCCAATTTCTCGGCCGATATGCTCTCCTGAATCGGAATAAAGTGAGCACTCTTGGTCAATCTATCCACGATGACCCAAATCGAATCCACTCCACGTGCGGTCCTGGGAAGCTTCGTGATAAAATCCATCGTGATATCTTCCCATTTCCACAGTGGAATATCCAACGGCTGCATCTTGCCATGCGGTCTCTGATGTTCGGCCTTGACCTTCCTGCAGGTCAAACATCGCTCGACATACCATGCCACATCCCGCTTCATGCAGGGCCACCAATAGTCTAGACGAAGATCCCTATACATCTTCGTCGCCCCGGGATGAATAGAGAATCGGGACTTGTGCGCCTCCTCCATCAAAATCTGGCGCACGCCTCCGCGATACGGCACCCACACCCTATGGTGTAGTGTCAATAACCCTCGGCTATCATAATCGAAGGAGGAAACCTGACCTACTACACGCTCGCTCTTCCGATGCTCCTCCTTGATAGCCTCCTGTTGAGCCTCCCGAATCTGCTCCAACAGGGGAGTCACCACGGTCATCCGCATGCAAACGTCCCTGGTCGGCGCCGTCTTGCGGCTAAGCGCATCGGCCACCACATTGGCCTTCCCCGGGTGGTGAAGGATCTCGCAATCATAATCCTTCACCACATCCAACCACCGACGCTGCCTCATGTTCAGATTTGGCTGATCCATGAGGTACCTCAAACTCTTGTGGTCCGTGAAGATGGTACACTGAACCCCATAGAGGTAATGTCGCCAAATCTTGAGGGCAAATACCACCGCCCCCAACTCCAAATCGTGCGTCGGGTAGTTCGCCTCGTGAGGCTTGAGCTGCCTCGAAGCGTAAGCAATGACATGCCCCCTCTGCATCAGCACCGCGCCCAACCCAGAAATGGACGCATCACAATAAACCACAAAATCCTCTACGCCCTCTGGCAGGGCTAAGATCGGCGCCTCACATAATCTCTGTCTCAGCGTCTCAAATGCAGCCTGCTGCTCGGGCCCCCACCGAAAGACCACGACTTTCTTCGTCAGCCGCGTCAGGGGCACGACTATCTTGGAGAAATCCTGGATAAATCTCCGATAGTAGCCTGCCAAACCTAGGAAACTCCGAATCTCAGATGGAGACTTCGGAACCTCCCATCTCATCACGGCCTCGACCTTGGCCGGATCGACCAGAATTCCGTTCTGGTTGACGAGGTGTCCCAGAAATTGCACCTCCCGCAACCAAAACTCACACTTGGAGAACTTGGCATACAAGCTCTCCCTCCTCAGGGTCTCTACCACCTCTCTCAGATGCTCCTCATGTTCCTCCCGGGTCTTGGAATAAACCAAGATATCATCGATAAAGACTATCACAGACCGGTCCAGCATCGGTCTGCATACACGGTTCATGAGGTCCATGAACGCGGCAGGAGCATTGGTGAGCCCAAACGGCATCACCACGAACTCATAATGGCCATAGCGCGTCCGAAACGCGGTCTTCTGCATATCCTCCTCCCTGACCCTCATCTGATGATAACCCGAACGCAAATCAATCTTGGAGAACCAAGATGCGCCCTGAAGCTGGTCAAAGAGGTCATCAATCCTCGGGAGCGGGTAACGGTTCTTTACCGTTACCTTGTTCAGCTCCCGATAATCTATACACATCCGATGCGACCCATCCTTCTTCTTCACAAACAGGATCGGGGCTCCCCAGGGAGAACTGCTCGGACGAATGAACCCCTTGTCTAGCAGCTCCTGTAGCTGTGTAGACAACTCCTGCATCTCGGGAGGAGCCAACCGATACGGTGCCTTGGCTATCGGAGCCGCACCAGGAACAAGGTCGATCCTGAACTCCACCTGTCGCTCCGGAGGTATCCCAGGAAGCTCCTCTGGGAAGACGTCTGCAAAGTCCCGAACCACCGGAACCTCGCTTATCGATGCATTACCCGCCTCTCGGGTATCCATCACATACGCGACATAACCTGCGCATCCCTGCTGGAGATAGCGCCTAGCCCTCGCTGCTGAACATACAGTGGGTCCATACTGGGGTCTCTCGCCATGAATCACTAACTCTCCCCCTCTTGGGGTCCTGACCCGCACTAGCTGCTGCGCGCAATCTATCACCGCCCCATTAGGGCTCAACCAATCCATGCCAATAATCACCTTGTTCCCACGCAACGGAATGGGAACCAAATCTACCAAATAGCGCTCCTCAAACAAACGCAGCACACAATCTTGAAATACCGTCGATGCTCGCACCGATCGATCGTCAGCAATCTCCACTTCCAAAGGGCAATCTAACTCGCTCGACGACTCATGAAACTTCCTGCTAAGCGCAAGGGAAACGAATGATCAGGATGCACCCGAATCGAATAACACCTGGACTGGGAGGCCGTTCACATGGAACGATCCTAAAGCATACGCATACATACAGAGCACATATCAATAACATAACATAATAAAATAAGATAGAGGGAAAGAATCATACCCGTCACCACATCGGGTGCGACGCGTGCCTCCTCGGTAGTCAGCTGAAATGCCCGACTCCTCACCAATGGAGCCTCTGCCTTGCCCTGCCGACCATCCGTGATCCGCAGGGTCGCTGGAGCTGGCGCCTTCACCGGCGCTGAAACTGTCAACTGGGGGCAATTGGCCTTCTTGTGGCCCCTTTGGTTGCAGTGAAAACACAGCAACTCCGATGTCTGAATAGCTGAAACCGGAGTAGTACAATCCCTGCTAAAGTGCCCTGCCTTGCCGCACTTGTAGCAGCCCACTGGACCCATCCTACACGCCCCCACATGCGTCCTGCCGCATTTCCCGCAGCGGCCCGGTCCTGACTGACCTTTCGGCCTACCATCTGATCCCTTGGGCTTCTTCCCCGAAGCCCCTCCTGCCTGACCCTCCTCTAGCTTCCATTTCCGGATGTGCTCCAAATCTATCTCCCTCTCCCTTGCCCTGGCAATCATGGAGTCCAGGGTAGGGCAAGCCGAAAAGCTAACATGCTCCCGGATGTCAGCTCGTAGCATATCATGGTAACGAGTCCTCCTCATGTCCTCGTCACCGGCATACTGGGGCACCAACAAAGCCCTCTCCCTGAACTTGGCGGTGATCTCCGCCACAGTCTCCGTCGTCTGCCTCATGTCAAGAAACTCCCTGGCCAGCTGCTGAAGCTCGACCGCCGGCGCGAACTCTGCTCTGAACCTGGTCACAAAGTCCGACCAGGTCATAGCCTCGATAGCTGAGGCTCCCAACGAGTCACCCACTGACTCCCACCAATCCCGGGCTCGGTCCCGTAGACATCCCGCTGCATACCTCACCTTCGACCCCTCGGGGCAGAAGCTAGTCAACTGGGCAGACTCGATGTCTGCAATCCATCGCCTGGCAACAATGGGGTCTTTCACCCCATGGAAATCCGGCGTACCGCTGCCCCTGAAGTCCTTGAAGGACAGCGTGCGAGATCCTGACTGGCTAGATGCCATATCACTCCTGAATGCCCGAAGGCGATCCTCCATCAACTCCATGATCCCTTCCTTGATCGACCCAAAGATAATGGGGGTCGACTCAAGGATACCCCTGGTGATCTCTGACGCGATGAACTCGCGTAGCCCCTCATCAATTGGCTCGGAACCTGATCCCGAACCTGACCCCTCTCCTGAGCCGCCATTTACCGGCCTCGATCGGAGTACCACCATTCTGCAATACATCACAACAATCATTAGTGATACTGATACTCCCTGAGGGATCACATCTACTTACAAGCTCCCTGGTCTTATCTTGGCCATCCTTGGTTCGGGTACGGATCCTCTGCTTTCAGTAGTACGGGCCCATACTACCTTCCACATCTATCCGTACCTTCTTCAAGGATTGCCTCGACTCCACCAGATCCCTTTCACTATTGTTGATCACTGCTATACTCATCCTAGGCTTGCCCTAGGGAAATCTCTAGTTCCACTCTAACCAGTCCTCAGCTGCTACAGGCCTCCTTGTAATGCCAGTTAGCCATTACCCGAATACCATCACATGTGACGAGGCCCAAATAATTCTTCGAGTATCCGACTCGTCCTACAACGGTTGGACTCAAACAAGAGCTGCGCAGTAGGATCAAATCCGGCACTCTAAGATTATTCAACCCTGGTCACACGTGGCGTGACGCATTCACCTAATGGCTAACTCCCATTATTTAGAATCCCACGAAGCACGAAGCAAGCAGCATTCAGATAAGGGGTAACAATCTCAACTAACTCTATCACCTTCAGGAACTGAGCTAGCATAAAGTGCTAAGCTCATACTACCAGGCATAACCTAATCAGGCTATCCTACTTACTGTCTACCCGATAACTAGCATGCAATTTTCATACAACCAAAACACAATAGCAGGCACATAAGGCATCATTCCTAGATCCTTAGTCCTATTCTAGCATGCTGTTCTACGAAAGCTGATAAACATAACATAAACTTGTATGGGTACTTTGGGGAATACTTACTCGAGCTCGGCCGGTCGCGCACATCACACACTTCGTTCTTTCTCAAAATTCTTTTCTCAATTTTCGAAAACATTTTCTTTTAGAAACTCTTTTAATCCCTCGATTTGAGTTCAGACACCCCCGAAGTTGTGTCCGAATCCCTCAAACCAGGGCTCTGATACCAACTTGTAACGACCCAATTTTCATGACCAAAAAAATTTCGTTTTAAAAACATTACTTTTAGAAAATATAAAAGGCTAAAACATTGTCTGTTCAAACTATCACACCAGTGAACTGTGTATAAAAACCAATTCATACATTTAATTAAAATATCAGAGTACAAATCCCAGTGAAGCTCGTAAATGCGGAAATCGGAGAGTGTGTGCGTGACGTGCCGCTACCGCGCCGGCTCCTTTCCCCTAGCTGAGGAGGTACCTGAAACCAAACTGAAAATTGTAAGCACAAGGCTTAGTGAGTTCCCCCATAATACCACATACCATGCGACATATAACAATCATTATTCAGCTAGGAGTTACGGGCCTTGCCCACACTCGGGAAGATACGGGCCCTGCCCACACTTCGCTAGCCGGGAGATACGGGCCTCGCCCACACTTGTGAAGATACGGGCCCTGCCCACACTTCGCTATCCGGGAGATACGGGACCTGCCCACACTCCGACCTCGGAGAGATACGGGCCCTGCCCACACTCAACCACCAACCCATAACATACAAGTATCACACAGACAACAAGTATAAGCAATTCTATCATGTTAACACATATATCATACTTAACTACAACAGAGATACGGGATCGGCCCACACTCTAGTACTAGCATCTCGTCTACACGGGTCGGCCTTGGTGCCTTAGACCCGTTCCTACTGGAAAGGAAACTCACCTCGAAATAGCTGCTGGTCTGTGTGGGAACTGATCACCTACTACTGCTGCTGCTGCTCCGGAACCCTCCGGCTGCAATTCCCACAATATACTCAATCAAACACTGCTCACTGACCTTGGGTAAAATGACCATTTTACCCCTGACCTTGCCCTAAGTCAAAGTCAGAGTCAACTTTCAGTTGACCTCGACTCGCCGAGTTGGCTTTCCGACTCGCCGAGTCCCTACGCAAACGACTGCCCTGAATCCCGATCCTACCCGTCGAGTTAGGCGACGACTCGACGGGTTCGCCTTCATGACCAATATTCAAGTCCTTCATCCTACTCGTCGAGTTGTATGAACAACTCGTCGAGTCCATCTTCATCCGAAGAACACTCATGCTAAGATTCGCCGAGTTGTATGAACAACTCGTCGAGTCTGTTCTTGATCTAAGGAGATTGCCTTGAACTCGCCGAGTCGGGGCATCGACTCGCCGAGTACCTCCATTGATGGGTTAAGCTTCCGACTCACTGAGTCACACTCTGTGACTCACTGCTCACTCGACACTACAAAAAAGGGGGACAAACTCGAAGACTCGCGAGCAGACTCGCCGAGTCACATGAACGACTCGCCGAGTCGTTGCCATGCACTCCTTAAATATACCGATTTGCTCGATTCCAGACCATGCCATTCATAGATCTAGACTTCTAGGACACGAATCACACGTAAAGTTTCCAACTTTACGTATGGATATTCACCAATATGGATTTTAGGGCTCAAAATGTCTCAAAAGGGTAGATCTAGGGCTAACAAGTCACATGGGGCCAAAAAGCTAACAGATCTGAGCTCCTGGAGCTCAATCTTGCATAGATCCAAAGGCCAAACGCCTTATTACGACATATAATGCACATACAAACTTGGGGAAATGACCAAGAAGGACCCAAATGAAGTTTTAAGCATAGAATCAAGGGGAAAACGGGTTATACCTCAAAGGAACTGCTGGAAGGACACAAATAATGCTTGGATGGCTTCCCTTCTTCTGGATCTACTTCCTTCCTCTTTCAAAGCCTTCAAAAACACACCCACTAACCTTAAACTCTCAAAGAAATAGCTTAGAACGAGAGATACAGGGCTTTAAGGGTCAATGGGGGCCGGCTTGGGGCTGATAAGTCCTTTAAATAGGGTGCAAACCCCTGAAACTTAGGGTTTCATCCAACAGCTGTGACTCGCCGAGTCCAGGATATGGACTCGCCGAGTCACCAAATTAAACGTGTCCCGGGTCCCGCATCCACTCGGCGAGTCGGACCTATGACTCGCCGAGTCCAAGGCAAAAAGAAAGGAAATACTCAATAACATTTACGTACCAGGAACCGGGTGCTACAATTCTTTTTATAATAATGTCTCTTTCATTGTCTCTAATATACTATACAAGTTATCTTCTAATTGTTATACAATGATTAATTTGGAGTTCACATTGACTTCAGATGGATGAAGTTTTCTCTGTTATTCCAAGTTAGTTCTCTTTCTTCGTCTCGTTTTTCTTATGTGCTTTTGATTACCTCTATATATAAGTCAAATAATATTCCCCATTTATATAAAGGCAATTCTTATAAACATAATATTTTTTAGGTGTAGAGGACTCTAGTGATGGTGGAAACTTGTAAAGCAGAGGGTTTAACAAATCAGTTAGAGGTAGTTAGAGGTCGACTGAAGTCCTTAAAAAGTTACATTTTCATGCGTAGGCACAAAATGACTTGTTTCCATCATTGCAACATCACACTCTGGCCTCATATTGAGCATCTCATATTGTGTAACATAAGTAAAATCATGGTTAAATTTGGAAAATTATTTCAACTAGGGTTTGGACCATCCGCGCGATGCTGCGGAATCCCGGTATGTTGAAAAACACAGGCCGACATGGATACGTATTTAAGAGAAATTTTGAGACAACTTTCAATGTCACACCCCAAAACCAAGAACGGCAGAAACGTTCTGGAGCGGAGGACGTCATGTACAGTATCACAACAATGAAAAGTAGTAAACAAGCAACAACATCATCCATTGCATTAATAATATAATTTTAATACAAGTGTTATGTCAAATTATAATAGACACTAAAGTATAAACAAAATGAAAGATGAGTCTCGAACGAGCACCATCTTCTCTGAACCTTGCATCGGTACCTGTCTATGGTTGACCTGAGGATACAAGTTATTTTGAAAGAGAGTATCAGCTTTAAAGCTGGTGAGATCATAAGTATTTTAGTGTTTTAATTTGTATGCAAGTATTTGTATGTATATGAATTGTATGTATTGAAAATGTATATGAATTGTAAGTATTGAAAATATATATGAACTGTAAGTATAAAAATGTTTTGTAAAACAAATGTAAACGTTTGAAAAACCCTAGAAATCCCTATGATTCCTACTATTATATAAGGGTGTCTTCTACCAAGACCTAACTGTTCTAAATGTAGTCTTCTACCAAAACTTAACTGTTCTAAATATTCGTTTCTTGTAGAAGTGTGTAATTTTCCCAAGTGTAACTATCATTAACAAAATATAGTTTGTACATCTAATGTTTAAGTGAAATGATCACTAAATATATGTAAAGGGTAAATTAATGTAGTACTGTAGTGTTGTACTATAGGAACTACTGCTATACTAACTACCTTAAACCGGATTTATATTATGGTATCATGTGATTAATTGTACCATACTATCGACTAAGTAACACGACAAATGTAGGTCGTAAAAAGGTATGACGTTTGGCACCCGCAGACCTGCAGGTCCGGCTATAGCTAGCAGCAAGGTGTAGGATAGTCAATCCGGTATAGATCTATACGCAAACTCACGCTCTCCCTCCAAGAGACTCTGGCTACAACTCGGGCCATGATATTGAAGGCATGCTCCGATACAGTGGATCACAATTTTGTTAACGTATTCATGTATATGTAATGTATTGTTAATCGTTCTACGTGTACTAGCTGTAACGTGTGTTCTCTCTCTATCTAGCAGGTATAGTAATGTACTGTAATGTTCTGCGTGTGCTAGCTGCAATGTATGTTCTCTCTCTATCTAGCATGTATAATAGTGTACTGTGTGTACTAGCTGTAATGTATGTTCTCTCTATCTATCAAGTATTGACTCATGAATGAACTGACTCATTGTATGATATCGCGTTCTAGAAATAGTTCTAGTATCTTCCTAAACTACCCATATGGTAGCTTACTAGTAATTTAACTGGTACGTATGAACATGGATGTATACCCTTGCTACCCAAGGGCATTGGCTGAACTGGAAAGACCTTTATGACCATATATGTACACATGATATATAACTAATATTTAAACAACCTTCGGACGGGTACCCGATATCCCACCAGACTACGTCTCAAGCGCGGAAAGGAAATAGGGTGGATAGCCTTCCTAAGTCTTTTAAACATTCCTCATATAACTATACATATATAGGCATGCAATTTATAATATAAAAGCATAAAGTAAGTTTTGTAAAACCTTTGAACATAATTATTATCTAAGAAAAGATCGACTTGATGTCAATCTATAAAACGGGTTGGAAGCATGGGTTTGATAAAACAGATTAAGTATAAAGAAACATTTGTTTGAAACACAATTGTAAATGAGTTTGAAATAAAACATACAGAGTAAAATGTACAGTTTAATAAGGAGTTTTAAACATTTAAAGTGTTTATGAAAAACATTTGAAGGAAACTGCTTGGTAAAACGACTAATGAGTAGCCAAATCATTCGAATGCTGCTTATTAATCACATGTGATTGATATAATAAGTAGCATGATTCTACTTGTATCCCCCCCCCCATAAAGTATTTAAAACATTGATTAAGGGGTATGAACTCACCTGTTGTGGGTGATACAGATGAACTGAAGAAGTAGGACTGCTAGGTGTCAAGTGAAGTCTTGAACACACTCTATGATCCTAGTTAACATATAATATCACATATATGTAACAAATTAGTCTATAAACAACTAATAAACAAGTCAAGACACCCTAGGACATGCTAAACACCTTTATCAAATGTTATTAGCCTCTAGGATTTCATCTAAGTGTTTGTAGGGGAAGCTATTATGTGTAGGGCTCAAGGAAAACTTCATAAGGGAGTTCACGACCCTAATGACACTACTAAATGAGTTTACAGTCGTAAACTCATGATTTTATGGCCGTGAGCTCATACTTCTACTTAATGGCTTGGTCCATGGAAGAGTTTAGGGCATTATATAACTCCTTTTAGGAGTTTACGGCCCTGGGACCATATCCCTTTGAGATTACGGCCGTAATCTCCCTTGGGAGGGTGTTTTTGGTGTTTTCAAGTCCCTAAATTAACTAGGAACTAAACTAGGCTATTGTACAAGGCTTTAGAAGAGTTTATAGCACCATTTGGCACTATTGTTTGGAGTTCACGGCCGTGTAACTTCTTGGGCCGTGAACACCTTACTCTTGGTGTTTTAAGGGTGTTTGCTAGTCCCAAACTCATTAGGGTACATGTCTAAACTAGTCTCTTGGCTTAAGGAAGGCTTTTAAGGTGTTTTGGCACCTAAAAATGGAGTTCACGGCCCAAGAACATCCTTGGCAATGAACTCACTTCTAGCCTTTTTTTCTTAATGATTTTGTGGTCTAAACATGTCATTGTAGTTTCTAAGTTGAGTTCCAAGGCTTTGAGGGACATTGGGCACACTTTGGCCCTTATAAAAGAGTTTACTCCCCAAGGTGTTCTTGGGCGGTAAACTCTCAGATCTTAGTGTTTTCCTATGATTTCTAGTGTATTAAGCATATAAGAAGCTTTAAAACAACACTACATAGATGTACTTACTTGCCGAAACGAAATTCCGAAGATCCTTGAGAGAGAATTCAGCTTTTCTCTAGTTGGAAATGTAACTAATGAATAAATATGGTTCAGAATCCTATATATAGTCCTGGGATCTTTGGCAGAAAATATTTTTATTCATCCAATGAACTCTAATATCATAAAGTTTTGGAATAACAGTGTTGCACAAAACCCTAATGCATCCACTCTCCTGATATCTCCTTAAGTGTAAATCCTGAAATACTCAAACTTATACCTAAAAGTCTGAAAATTCTCTATAACTGTTTTAACCTCTATTGACTTGATATGGTTTGTACGGAATGGAAATTTCGGGTTGTCACATCATCCCCCTGTTAAAGAGAATTTCGTCCCGAAATTAGAATTTAGGTAAGGAAGTGGGTATGAATGACCGAGTTATGAGGTGGAAAACTTCCTAATCGATTGGTTCTAGCGCTCCTAAGTGAAATCGGGTCCTCGGTTGGTATCCCAACGAACCTTCACTAACGGGCGATAGCGTTGCTTCGTCCGCTTGACCTCTCTACCTAGGGTCATTACGGTTCTAATACGAAGGCGAGGATCTCGACGAGTGGACTTACAAGAGTCCTAACGGAAAGGTACGGTTTCATGATCGAGACGCGGAGGGTAAAATGTACATTACTGAGTTCGCGGAGTTGGTCTAGTTTGCGAGGTAGAAGACCAATTCTGGTAAGAATCTCGGAGGTCCTATCTATCTTGGATTTAGCTTTCCACGCTTTACGAAGCGTATTAAGCCATTCCCAGAGTGAGACTTCCTAAAGAATTTGGTCTCTCACTTGGAATTCTTAAAATTCTTTCTCTTGCTTCTCTTCCCCGTCAAGGGCCACCTCTTGCTGGGTCAAAGTCGAAAGGGTTTCTGTAATTTGTGAGGAGTTCTGAATGAACTATGACAGTAGGTATGTAAGACCTAGAATTTGGTGAATGTCTGTCGGCATCTCTGGTGTCGACAAATTCTCAACGGTTTTGACAAATTGAAAGAGTACTCAAAATTTCCCACATCACTAATAGTGTGTCATAGGAAATCTGACTCTTCAATTTCAAAACTCGTGCTTTAGAGAACTTCGCGAGGGTTCCTCCGAAGGTAATGTTTCCATGGGTTCCTTCTTACTACGAGCGTAGATAAGTAAGTCATTACATGGAGAAATGACGAATTGATCCAAGTAAGAAAGACGCACCCTACCCAATTAGCTCATGAATATTATGGGCGTATTGGTCCTATCTGATGGGTATCACTACGGACTCGAAGTGCCCGCATCGAGTTCGGAAGGTAGTCTTCCGGACATCCTTCCCTAACACTCGAACTGGTGATATTCGAATCTCAGATCCATTTCTGAAGGTAATTCTCTCCTTGCGTTTGCTCAACCAATTCATCTATGAGAGGCAGAGATAACGATTTCTACTGGAAAATCTTGATGGGGTCCTCGATAGCCGAGGTACATACGATGCAATCCGTCGATCTCTGGAAGAATAAGACCGGAGTTCTCCAGGGCGAGAAGCCTGGTCTTCCAATTCTATTTATGTGCAGTTCGCTAACTTGTCCGAGCTGTTCTGGTATCTCCGTAGGTGTTTAGACTATAGGGAGATCTGTTTACAGGAGTCATACCGGGTTCTAAGTTTGTTCACATGACGATGCGATTACTCGTAGACTTGGGCAGTCTCCGTCCTGAAGTTCATATTAGAATTCATACTTGGTTCAATGATCACAATGTCGTGTATACGAGTCGTATATAATTAAGATTGAAAAGGTAGTCGAATAACTGATTCTTCTTTAAGCTCATATCCCATCGAGGAAAAGAAGTTAAAGTGGAATCATTAATTCTAAACCTGTAGAAACTTGATTATATATTACCCTTATGTATACATTCCTCAGTGATAGATCAACCGTATGAATCTTTGAATTGAACTTGACGTACGGTACGAGTGGTACTTCGGGAATTTCTTTGGAAGGAAAAGAAAAGAACTAGGAGGTACTCCATGCATGAGTACTTCGGTGTTTTGATATGACGATTTCGCTAAAAAGACGTTCACTGATAAAGAGATGTACCTAAGAAGCTGGTATGGTGTGGATCCAATTGAATCTAGTTGTATGATAATGTCGGAATCATACAGAAACTTAAAGACATTAGATTTGAATTAAAACGTTTACAGACAAAACACAACCATGCAACCATCAACAGAGTTACAATACTTTAGACTTACAACAAGACCATTGCTGCGAATGAGGTATACTACAAAATACAAGTACACGCAGCACGAGCATCCTTATACCGATAGGATCTCGCAAAAAGGTAAGACTCTAGTTGTACTAGTTCGGGATAGTTTATAAGTCTGATAATGTGAAACGCCTAAATTACATTAACATGGGTCCGGAGTATTCTCTCCTGCGGCGGTGGTCGGTAGCATACTTCCATCGGTGCCCGCATTTGATGCCTCTGGGCAGTTCCTTTTGCAGTGACTCACCTTGCCACAACCGTAGCAAGTCTGGTTCACACCGGTGTTGGGAAATTGGTTGATCGACCTTGTTAGGCTCTTGCAGTAACGTTTGGTGTGCCCCTTTTTGTTGCAGTTTGAGCACTGGATCTCCCGAAAAGGTCCATGGTGGTGATAACTACATTTGATGCAATTTGGGAGATTTCCAACATATTGTTTGGCTGGGTTAGGGACAACTGGTATACCCGAAGGGATGGTGGTAGGATGTACAGATGTCATAGCTGTGAAGGTTGTTACCGGTGGTTGTTTCTTGTTCGTCCCTCGAAGCGATTTGTCCTTCTTTCTAGCCCAAAACTTTCGTTTGTTACTCTTGGTCTCAGAACTCGGGGTGTCGTGGTAGTTTGCTGCTCGTTGAGGTGCTTGATTGTTACTCGGATTGGAATTGTTGTTAACAATCCCACTAACATTTGCATTGTTAGCGTTAAGGTGGGTTAGAATAGCTGACACGGCAGCCGAGACTGCAGCTTGAAAGGTAGCCGCATCAATCTGAAGGGTCGGTGCTTGGTTGATGGGTTGATCGTTTTTCTTTGGCGACATGATTCTGTTCCACGGAAAGAAAATGAACTTATGAGCGAGCATGGTTGAACCTAGACGTAGTTCGACTGTTATGTAAAGAATAGAAGTATGTTTTCGTGAGTTTGACCTACATCCCTATGATGCAGTCCTAATACGGATTGGAAGCGTGTTCATGAAAGGTTGACCTACATCCCTATGATGCAGTCCTAGTAATGGGTAGAAGTAAGTTCGTGAAATGGTCTCAAGAGGTTTGTCGTTCAAGCCGAGGTATCGATGGTTGATGAATAACAGGATCCAACCACTAAAAGAGACTTGGAAATGTCTCTGGAGTTAAATTACTATAGTCCAATGACTTGACTAAAGCATGTTTCAGATAGACTCCAATGAAAGTATGATAAGTGTACTTGAATAAAGAATGACACAGAAGTTAGCCGACTGTCAATATCTTTGATATTCATGACGTAAAAGTTCGGGAGAATGACCTTGTAAAAGGTCTTACATCATAACCAGAGAAGATAGTCCGTGACAGCATAAAGACCCAACCAAAAGTACCTACGATACAAGATAATTTCATAGAAAATGCCACATCGGGCAAAGACAGAAAAACGATTCCTTTTAACAAGGAAAATAAAGTAAAACATCTACTACTGGCGACAGTCATCCCTCTGGTGAACTTTCAGTTCAGCCAGTTGACGTTCCACATCAAGTAGGTGTCTTTCGTACACCCTCTGGCGTACTTAGAGCTCTATGACTTCGGCTCGTGATTCAGCCAGTGCTTGCAGTAGGGTTTCATGGTTTCTCTCAGATCTCTCACGAGCATCTTCTAGACGAATGGTGTGGAGGGTATGCATTCTCGCATCGGTGACAATTTCTATGATCTGATGTAGGGCTGTCCTGCCTTGAATCTCATTTCGGGCCACTCTGCGGACCAAGATTGGCAAGATTTTGTCTGCTGAGCCCCCATTGCTCAGGTTATAAAAGCTTTGGTCGCCATTAAATGGCATGGGTTGATCTTGTCCTTGGCTCCATGTTTCCAAGCATTCCACCCACTCAGGCGTCGGGCCATGAAAAGCCGGACGAGGGTTAGGAAGTGGAACGGGAGCTGCTTGGGGTAGGTTCTCAACCTCGGGTTCGGAGTTAGCATCATCCGAGAGGTCTTCATCATGGTGATCATTCAAAGGGATAGGATGATCAGTAACTGGTTCTTCTCCGAACCAACCAGCAATGACTTCGTTCGGAAGGTACTGGTTGCCGTGGGGATGGAGTCCAGCCATGTTATCTACGCGAGAATTGGGGTAAGAAAATAATTATTAGACGAACTATCTAGATAATTATTTAGAAAATCTTCATTAGTTACATCGCTATTTGTGAAGTGTATACTAGTTATATGTAATCGAAACAGGATAGGCCTTCGAATAAGTGACCTTAACTCCAAATTCACACAGAATAGGGGTAAAGTAAAATTTTCATAGATTCTAAGTCTATAACATCCTAATTACATATAGCCTTAGTGTATCCACTTAGCAACTATCAACTTAGTAATGAAGATCCCATTTTAGTTCTCAAGTATAAAGTACTTATAGTAACACCAAATACTCCTATAGTATTTTAAGTTTAATGTTATGTTCTACTGTTCTCATTGTGGTAGGGTTGGTAAGATTTTAGACTTGTTGCAACCATACAACTACACTTAGGCACATGCTAGTCAACCTTCGGATAATATAGTTGATCAAGCTATATCTTCCGAGTTTTGACTATATGTCTCTAAGTCCACCTGTGTTGCCCAACAATCGTAATTCTTTTGTACTGTCCTAGTGACACTGATTTTAGTATGAATGCAAGCACGTATACTTAATTAAATATTTTATTATTTAAAGTATAAACTCTTGGTCATAGTATTTTTAATCCCTATGTATTTATAGTTAGTATATCTTTTATGGGTTGATATACTTATTTCACTATAAACAATGCTCTGATACCAATCTGTCACACCCCAAAACCAAGAACGGCGGAAACGTTTTGGGGCGGAGGACGTCATGTACAGTATCACAACAATGAAAAGTAGTAAACAAGCAACAACATCATCCATTGCATTAATAATATAATTTTAATACAAGTGTTCTGTTAAATTATAATAGGCACTAAAGTATAAACAAAACGAAAGATGAGTCTTGAACGAGCGCCATCTTATCTGAACCTTGCATCGGTACCTGTCTATGGTTGACCTGAGGATACAAGTTATTTTGAAAGAGAGTATCAGCTTTAAAGCTGGTGAGATCATAAGTATTTTAGTGTTTTAATTTGTATGCAAGTATTTGTATGTATATGAATTGTATGTATTGAAAATGTATATGAATTGTAAGTATTGAAAATATATATGAACTGTAAGTATAAAAATGTTTTGTAAAACAAATGTAAACGTTTGAAAAACCCTAGAAATCCCTATGATTCCTACTATTATATAAGGGTGTCTTCTACCAAGACCTAACTGTTCTAAATGTAGTCTTCTACCAAAACTTAACTGTTCTAAATATTCGTTTCTTGTAGAAGTGTGTAATTTTCCCAAGTGTAACTATCATTAACAAAATATAGTTTGTACATCTAATGTTTAAGTGAAATGATCACTAAATATATGTAAAGGGTAAATTAATGTAGTACTGTAGTGTTGTACTATAGGAACTACTGCTATACTAACTACCTTAAACCGGATTTATATTATGGTATCATGTGATTAATTGTACCATACTATCGACTAAGTAACACGACAAATGTAGGTCGTAAAAAGGTATGACGTTTGGCACCCGCAGACCTGCAGGTCCGGCTATAGCTAGCAGCAAGGTGTAGGATAGTCAATCCGGTATAGATCTATACGCAAACTCACGCTCTCCCTCCAAGAGACTCTGGCTACAACTCGGGCCATGATATTGAAGGCATGCTCCGATACAGTGGATCACAATTTTGTTAACGTATTCATGTATATGTAATGTATTGTTAATCGTTCTACGTGTACTAGCTGTAACGTGTGTTCTCTCTCTATCTAGCAGGTATAGTAATGTACTGTAATGTTCTGCGTGTGCTAGCTGCAATGTATGTTCTCTCTCTATCTAGCATGTATAATAGTGTACTGTGTATACTAGCTGTAATGTATGTTCTCTCTATCTATCAAGTATTGACTCATGAATGAACTGACTCATTGTATGATATCGCGTTCTAGAAATAGTTCTAGTATCTTCCTAAACTACCCATATGGTAGCTTACTAGTAATTTAACTGCTACGTATGAACATGGATGTATACCCTTGTTACCCAAGGGCATTGGCTGAACTGGAAAGACCTTTATGACCATATATGTACACATGATATATAACTAATATTTAAACAACCTTCGGACGGGTACCCGATATCCCACCAGACTACGTCTCAAGCGCGGAAAGGAAATAGGGTGGATAGCCTTCCTAAGTCTTTTAAACATTCCTCATATAACTATACATATATAGGCATGCAATTTATAATATAAAAGCATAAAGTAAGTTTTGTAAAACCTTTGAACATAATTATTATCTAAGAAAAGATCGACTTGATGTCAATCTATAAAACGGGTTGGAAGCATGGGTTTGATAAAACAGATTAAGTATAAAGAAACATTTGTTTGAAACACAATTGTAAATGAGTTTGAAATAAAACATACAGAGTAAAATGTACAGTTTAATAAGGAGTTTTAAACATTTAAAGTGTTTATGAAAAACATTTAAAGGAAACTGCTTGGTAAAACGGCTAATGAGTAGCCAAATCATTCGAATGCTGCTTATTAATCACATGTGATTGATATAATAAGTAGCATGATTCTACTTGTATCCCCCCCCCCCCATAAAGTATTTAAAACATTGATTAAGGGGTATGAACTCACCTGTTGTGGGTGATACAGATGAACTGAAGAAGTAGGACTGCTAGGTGTCAAGTGAAGTCTTGAACACACTCTATGATCCTAGTTAACATATAATATCACATATATGTAACAAATTAGTCTATAAACAACTAATAAACAAGTCAAGACACCCTAGGACATGCTAAACACCTTTATCAAATGTTATTAGCCTCTAGGATTTCATCTAAGTGTTTGTAGGGGAAGCTATTATGTGTAGGGCTCAAGGAAAACTCCATAAGGGAGTTCACGACCCTAATGACACTACTAAATGAGTTTACGGTCGTAAACTCATGATTTTATGGCCGTGAGCTCATACTTCTGTGTCACACCCGTTAGCTTTTGGTCGTTAAGTGGAGGGTATTTACGTCATTTCGCTGCCACAGGGACCATTTATGAAGATTTGTCTTATTTTAAAAAGAAAAACTAATTATTTAATATTAAAGGGTCCCACCTCTCTCTCTCTTTCTCTCTCTCTCTCTCTCCCTCTCTCTCTCTCTCTCGATTTTATAAAGTCAAAATCAATTTTACCATGAATCTGATACAAAATCTTCATTAGTTACCTCTTTCATTTGATTCTTGTAGATTAGAACAAATAGGGAAAACCATACAAAGAAAAAACCCAGAATAAACTCCAGCCCCCACCTCCATCGTGGTCCTCCTGCTCTGCCACTCCATTTCTTGTTGAAACCCACCTCCAATGCCACTATCTTTTTAGCGATGACACCAATCTTCACTACCATCTCCATCATTCCTATCCTCGTTCTTCAACTTATGTCCTCACTGATGTTTGTTAGCAAGAAGCATGCCCCAATATGATTGTATTGACCATATTGTGTTTGTAATTGACAGGGGAAGCAAAGAAAGAAAGGTGATAGATCTGATCGACTTTAAGTAGTAAGGTCTCAACAAAATTGTGTCAAATTAGCTCAAATCTAGGGTTCTAGAGCACCCAGTTATCGACGGAGGCAGAGATGGGTGGTGGTGTTGGATGGAATACGAAGAGAGGAAGAAGATGATGATGTTCGTAAGGAAGAAGACGGGTGCATCCCCAACCACTTACAGAGATGAAATCCTCTGTAGACCTTCTTCGTTTTCTTTCCTATTTCTTCTCCACTACTTCCGATGAACATTTGACACCCCAAACATTGATCTGGGATTCACATTCTTCATTTTCACAGATTTCATGTTCCACCAGCGATAGCTGGCTCTAAGAATTTCCGATTACTGTTCTTCCTCCCTACCCTTCACAACGAAGATGACTATGCAAGGGAGATAAAACCCACGATTTCCTCGCATTACATACAGATAATCCAACATAATCTTTCATAATCTTTGTGGACCAAATCAAATTCGAAGGGATTACTATTTGGGGATGAAGCGTAGGGTTTTGGGTGGGTAATAAATTAAACAATCTTCAAGGTTGTTAATCTTGCAGAAATAAGCCTCCAACCAACAATTTATCATTGATGTTTCTTGTATCAGATGTTATGAGTTCATGTGGTTGATTGGATAACCATAAAGAAGAATCAAAAGATAAGTTTAGAGGATGAACACATACAGACACACTTATTTCGAGTATGAACCCAGTATGAGATTTCCGATGAGAGATGGTGATCTATGGGTAACAACAATGATTCAGAATGTGCTACAAACTAAATATACTTGTATTTTGTAGGTTCTTTTGGTCTCTATACACATTGATTTCTTATAAGTGTTTTGATACAGATGAAATTAGAGAGAGAGAGAGAGAGAGAGAGAGAGAGAGAAAGAAAGAGAGAAAAGAGAGAGGTGGGTCCCTTTAATATTAAATAATTAGTTTTTCTTTTTAAAATAAGACAAATCTTCATAAATGGTCCCTGTGGCAGCGAAATGACGTAAATACCCTCCACTTAACAGCCAAAAGCTAACGGAGTTAGCCGGAAGGACCAAATGTTAAAAGTTTTGAAACCACAGGGACCATCTGTGAGGTTTTTTTGAACTTAGGGACTAAACTTGATATTTTCGGAAACCACAGGAACCATTTTTGAAGTTTTGTCAAAATACAATTTTGACCGAAACAATTATTTATGGAGGATGTGGGTAAAAATAAATTTTGACATTATATCTTGATTCGTACACTACATAAATGACAATTATTTAAGAAATTATAATGATAAAAAGTAATATTTAAAAAAACAAAAACTACAAAAACAAATTGTGTATGGGACCAAAATGATAACTTAAAAATATAGTAAGGAATCAAATTTATAACTTACAAAATGCCAACGATTTAATTTTAAATTTATAAGGATAAAAACTGTTAGATCAAAACTAACGATTTAATTTTAAATTTATAAGGATAAAAACTGTTAGATCAAAACTAATTTAGGATAAAGAACGTAAAAACAAATGAAACTCAGGAGCTGAAAATGAAAAAAACAAATGAAAGTGAAAGTAGAAAAAGAGAAGTAAAAGAAACGCTAGTGATGGCTCAAAATTAGTCTGGGCAAAGAATGTAAAATAAAATGAAACTTAGGGGAGAAAAATGAAAAAAATAAATGAAAAGAGGAAGGAAAAGTACTGCTATTTGCTTACAAATTTTGCTTACACCTATCATTTTCTCAAATCAAATGGCTGAATTCATTTGAAATGAATAGTAACACTTCTCCTCACATGCAAACCCATTTTGACAATTAATATATATATATATATATATATATATATATATATATATATATATATATATATATATATATATATATATATATATATATATATATATATATATATATATATATATATAATTTACGAATCAGAGTTCCTTTGGTGACACATTATGGCCTAAAAGTCCAGGGTGACACGTGCTGCTCATCAATATAAACTTTGGTTAGATTAACAACACAACCTTGCATGCGACCAAAATTCCAAATCTCTCGTCATAGACTATCCATCGCTGCACCATGTTTCTTGTTTCAAATTAGTCATGGTTATATTATATCCTTGGCTAGTTCCCTCTTAGATCAACTTGTAAAGTAAAAAGAAAAAGGTAGCATGATTTCTAACAGTTTATTATTTTCCATTTAATTAAACATATATATACACGAGCTTCTAATATTTCATATACAACTCGCCCAAAACATTGGATCATCCCTTGAAATTAAGTTGATTTGTCTGCTTGTGAAGAAGATATGCAGACAACAGGAATACGTCTTTTCTCTCACACTTGTCTGCAATTGACAGATTTGCCTCAGAGAGCAATTGCAAATCATTCCTATTTCACAAATGAAATTTCAAACCTGCTATTTTTTTAAAGTAACTTTTTAATCATTTAATTATAATATTCTGCAATAAATCATATCCCTTCCATGTTCACAACTAAATAATATTTTTTTAACAAAAGAAGTTCCTGATATTGTGACACAGATTTATTTTTTATGCTAAAATAATCTCTAGGGGCTGCTTTTATAGTGCAAGCAAAATGTATTATTAAGTTTATGTGTATATAAACCAAAAGAAGTCAAAGGCAGAGGGAGGGGCTACCTTTTATTTGTATCATCATGTTTGGGAAGTGAATCCAAGTTCTCAATTAAATGGCCTGCCAAATTTCAGAAAGCAGGATGAGTTAATAAAGTTATAAAACTGTTTGGCCATGTTTACAACCATATATTGACATTGAAACAATTTCTTTTATTATATACATGCTTATGTTGGATATAATATTGGCATTTTATTGGTTGAAAGAAAGCAAAATCAAATATTATATTTATAATTTATAATTGATCAAAAGCAGAGGGAAAAGCATACCTTTAGAATTAAGTCTGAACTGCTTAGTATATGCGGATGCAGGGGATACGTGAAACGAGGGGCCAGTAGGAGCCTCTTTTACTACTCCTTTCTTTCAGATTTGGGCATCCCCTTATTTCCAAACTCAAGAGTGAAGGCAGCAACATTTCTGGTAGATCTCTTGTCTTTGGGCAGTTCCTAATCAAGAGATGCTGGAGAGAGGTGAGGTGTTGGAGTCCCTTTGAAACTGATTCCACTTTCTCAAATTCTTCTATATAAAGAGAAGTAAGAGATGAAGGAAGAAGATGGGACAACTGACTGATATTACTCACATCTTCCGACCCTCCACCTACTAATAGTAGATTCACAAGTGAGGTTGGAAAATTTTGTGGGCCCCACTTTGAAATGGGCTTCTTCAACCCCCCTATTTCAAGCCAACACAATTTTGGAGGCCAAAGCCCAATAGGAAAGGACGCATCCATACTTTGACAATTTAATATCGTCAGATGTGTTAATACATTGAGTTTCGGCAACTCGTGGTCAGGAAATGACTCCATATTTGGACAATTTTTTATCCGAAGATTCCTGAGGTGATTGAAGGAACTCAAATCAGTGATCGATTTCAGATTTGGCCAATCAATTATATCTACAGATTCAAGCATGAGTATGTTTGAGTTGATCAGAGGCTTCTTTCGTGCACCTACCAACTCCTTTTCCAATAATTTATTACAATTCCAAATGGTAAGTGACTTCAGGCTATGTGGACAGCTGCAATGCTCCAAGCTGTCACAATCCATAAAGGTCAAGCTTGTAAGAGATGTTAGGTTGCTCCCACAATTATCCTCCTCTTTTTCTCCTAAACTTACCATATTTGAACAGGAACCTACATGCAACCTACTTAAGTTTACAAGAACCTTACTTGCCTCTGCTTCTGATTCCCACAAGTATCTTATTTCATTACACCTTAAGATGCATAGTTCTTCAACAGCCCCAAGATGCTCTATAACACCTCCCCACACCTGATCATTAAGTCCTGAAATTTTATCTATATCCAACTTGGTGACTGATGAAGCTACACGAACCAGACTTCCTAACACTTCATGACCGCACCCACTTATCCTTAACACCCTCAGTGAAGGTAATGCTTCAATTGAGACTCTAACCAAATTAGGACAATTCCATATAGAAAGGTCTTGAAGGCATGGAAATGCTGTATCCACAAGTACCCCATTATTATTGGTTGACCACACCTCCCACCCTTTCATATCTCTAAAACATAGAATCTCAAGTGAAGGGAATCCAAGACCAGTAGTCCCAAGCAACTCCGAGCCCACAACTTTTACGGCATCCATCCCTCCAATATACAACTCCTTAAGGAACAGTAGCTGCCCAAGTAGCGGTAGAGATGTACACTTCTTACAACCATTTAATGTCACTTTAGCCAACCGATGAAATGAGGGATCCCCAACCCAACTCGGAAACTCTGTACCTCCATATGACACAATCTTGAGACGTTTTAGATTATCATTATGAGGCTTCATCACATTCAGGACCTCCTGTTCAACTGTTTCCATTCGAGAATTATCAAATACATCACTCCATTCCACCCCTAACTCACTTAGCCTCCTGTGGGATAAGTTCACTTCCTGTGCATGCATCGGGTTTTGCACTTTGTCAAGCCCCTTAAAGGAAATTTTACCTTGGAGATCCTTTAGATCTTTAAGCTCAGTTATTGAAAAGCCGCTGTCTCCTTCAATAATGATCTTAGAGAGAGTTCGTAGGCTTTTCAACTCACCAATCCCTAATGGCATCTTCTTCAAAAGTGGAGTATCTCTCATGTCAAAATGCCGCAAATTTTTAAGCTTTGAGAAGCTCTCGGGCAACTTTTTTAAATAACTACAGCCAGAAACAATCAATGCCTGTAAATTATAAAGGTTGCCGATATTATCTGGTAAATGTGTGATTTTGGTTTGAGATAAATTAAGATACCGCAGGTGCTTCAAATTGCCAACGAATTCTGGTACCTCCCTTATGCTAAGATTACTCAAACTTAGGACCCTTAACAATGGTAACTCCTCAAGTAAGTTATCTAAAACCTTATTTGATAAGTAGAATGTTTGCCAACTGTTTATCATCCCAACAGATAAAGCTAATAATGTTCTCAAACTATTAGCTCCTTTGAATGCCTTGAACTTTGTGTAAACCATAAATGTCTCACAAACAAATGACATGTGGCGGTACTTACGCGAATCTTCCTTCCCAACTTCCTTCTTCATTTCAATGTCTAACCTTGAAAAAAATTCTCCAGCAACAGACATGGCTAAGTCATTGATGAGGTCATGCATCACAAAGAAAGATTCATCATTAGGCGCATGTTGGAAAAATGACCTTGACAACAAGTCTTCAAAACATTCAACACCCATACGTTCCATTGATTTCCCTGTACTTGATTGATGCAAAAACCCTTCCGCCATCCATAATAGAATCAACTCCTCCATGTCAAACATGTAGTCCTTAGGGAACAAGGAACAATATGCGAACAGCAGCTTCAAATTAGCAGGAAGATCATGGTAGCTTAGCCTAAGAGCCGGAATAATCTTATCTCTATTTCCCAACCTCCATATCTCACTATTAAGCAACTCCTTCCATTCTTCCTCGTCTGATTTTGTCCTCAATAACCTCCCAAGTGCTATCAAAGCCAATGGCAGGCCATCACATTTTTCGACAATACCTTCACCATGTGGTTTAAGCGAAGGATGTGAATCGAAGTTATTTTCGCCGAATGCATGTTGACAGAACAAAGATACAGCATTCTCATGTGACAAAACAGAGAGAGTGTAAGGTTGATTGTAACCCAGTTGGGTTAGCAATGACAGCTTCCGGGTGGTGATGATAATCTTACTTCCAGGTGCCCCTGCAAGAAATGGGCGTTCTAGAATTTCCCAATCGGTATAGCTTTCACTCCACACATCATCAAGAACAAGAAGAAATCTTTTCTTTGATATCTTCTCTTTTAAAGCTACTTGAAGAAGATTTAAGTCCTTAAATTCTTGGTTTCCCCCGCCTATCGCTTGAAAGATAACTTTGGTTATATTGAAGATATCAAATTCATCAGAAACACAAACCCACGCATTGAGTTCGAAGTGAGCCTTCCCTTGCATTTCGTCATACAAAAGTCTAGCTAGAGTGGTCTTGCCCACCCCACCCATACCAACTATGGGCACGATGCTATAGTTTCTATCACATGGTTCATATAGCTTGTGGATCAAAGCATCCTTTTCATCTTTGCGTCCAACAATACTAGATGCATCTACCAGAGAGGTCTCTAACCTTCTATTCATATGTTTTGGGCTTTCATCTTTCACACTTAAACCAAGATTTTCTTTTTCCTCTACCAGTTCTTGTAACTTGGTGGTAATAGCATCTAACTTGCTACTCATCCTACTACTTAGTGGGAAATCTGTGCAACAAGTTGGGATTATCTTTCTTACCAAGCTGGTGGAGGCTCCAAATTCATCGGTCAACTCACGATGCATACCTTCTGTTGCCAAGTCATCAAGTAGGTCGTCTATGTCGTAAGCCAGATGTTGGAGACCATTCAACCACTCTTTAACAGCTTCATCACTTATTTCCTTCTGGGAAGCATCATTAAGCAGAGCTCTAATCTGGATTAATGACCTCTTCAGTTTCCTGAGCTGGGAATCAATTCCCTTAGCGCGAGCAATCTTCTTGATGGCTTCAGAGGCCAGCTTTTCAAAGAACACCGAGAAGAAAGCCGAAACAATGATTTCAGCCATTGTTTATGATAACTAAGAGTAGAGAATATTAGTAGAAGTGGGGAAGAAATGGATATACGGAGAGAATGATTTCAATTATTGTTTATAGCAGAGATGTGAATGCACATGGAAAGAGAAAGGTTTCAATTATTGATGAGGACATAATTTTGTGGCCCCAAAAGTTGCAAGTGCTGTAGTTTGAAAAATAGTTACCAAAACATTGCGAATTTTAAGTAATTTATTAAAAGGAAAATCAAACAACATTCAAACCTCATGGGGTCGATGAGGTCCGAGTTGGTATGCATGGTGGCCTGGTGGGTCCAGATAGTGACTGACGGATCGACGAAACCATCCTTCACCTCCGACTCTCGTTCGACTTTTCCATGGCCCTCATCATCTTCTTCTGCTCACCCTTCTCTTCTTCATCGCCTTCTTTTCTGAAATTATGTTTAGTAAGAATTTCCGCTGCTTGTGTGGGATTCACAGAGTAACGAACCGAGTGGATTAAAATTGATACTACTACTAAATCTGTTCTTGTTAATTGATTTTTCACTTTTTGCCTCATACGTCACTTTTTTCCAAGTTTCCTCACCAAAACTCAGAAAATCAGCTTCACTATCTTTCGCTTCTCATTGTTTTGTGTTCACAATCGGTTCCTTCCTTCTCTCCATGAGACTTCCACCGCCTAAACCCAATTGATCTTCAAGAAACCCCAAAAATTCTCTTTATATTTGACTGGTCAGTGGGTTGCCCCCACCGTCGGCAGATGAGATTCATTGTATAGGAAGACACGAAAGATAAGTGTGAATCGTCGCCTTTACCACTCTCAGCGAACGCTACCACGATAACTTAAGGTCGATTTCTTCTACATCCAGTGAATCGGAAGGGATATCAGGGATTGACGGCAGCAAAAGCGACTGGATTTGCTAACCCTGGCCTAGCAAATTCATTATCAATTTTATGGTAAGTTACCTTGTTTCTAATATTTACTTCTATGGAGTTAAAATCCAATCTTTCAACACACTGATTACTCCTTCCTCCTCCACCCGTAAGTCACTTGTGTTGAGCCCTGTTGATTTCAATTTGTAGGCAAAATCGACACTTTGTATCTTGATAATCGCTACCTTCAATTTGCAGAAAACCGTCTTCAAATGTTGATTGTGAATGAGGTATGTTTCCAGTTCCAGTCGTTTTCCCTCCACATGCTTGTGTTATAGGAGTTGTGTATTGTTATTGTAGGGATTCGGTCATTTCTGTAAACTCTGATCATCTTACTCTAACTTATTTTGGTGTTTTTTAGGTGTTTGTGGACCACCCTTCTTACCATCGTCCTGGAAATCCATATGGTGATTCATATGGTGACTAATTATTAGCTGTTCTTATCCTCCAGTTCTCAATTGATTTAGATCAATATGATAGAAGAGAGCAATTAAAGAAAAGTAGGCTTAGAAAAGTTATTATGTTCTTGTCAAAATCCGATGAAGAGACCACATCCAATAGAAAGCTTGCTAAAGATTTTGTTGACAAATGGGTAAGTATGGATGTTAAATAAATTAAAAACTCCATCTTTTATATAATGATCTTGATTATCTCTAAAAGTATAGATGTAATGCAGAGTCGACCAATTTTTAATAAGAGCACAAGATTTGAGGACGTGTGAAACTATGAAGACGACATAACGCCACCAAATTTGAAGTTTTTTTGGGTTTGAAAACAATTTTAATTCACTAATCAGGTAGGTATTCTCTATCTTTTTTAAAACTCCTTTGAAAGCATTATAGTTAATTTTGTTCCTGTCTTGGATGTATAATTCTGGTGAAAATGAAGTTAAAATGCCTATTTCTGTCACTAAATAAATGACAGTATGGTTTTTTGTTTTGATTTTGTAGGTGGAACTCAAATAGAAATTTCAACATTCACGCTAACCAAAAGTTTTACAGAATTCAATTAATTTTGTATATAAGGTGATATGTGCAAAATGGAATAACATTTCGGATGACTTTGAAAATATGATGGACAGATGCTGCATCTCTTGATGAATGCTTAGACCAATTTAGAGCAAAAGAATGGGCTGAAAGAGATAATATGTATAAACGTGATGGGAATTTTTTTTTCTCCATTATCAACTTATTTATTTGGTTCTTTCATTTCTTATTTCATTTTACATGTTTGTGTTCATGAAGGAAGAACAGGGATGAAGGCTCTACTGTCTTCATCTTTCAATACTCTCTATATGATTGACAACTTTCTCATTGTTCGGCTTCAATCAATTTTTAATGTACCAATAATGTTTTACATGGATTTGAATGTTATGAATTTTTATCTTCAAAAACAACCTACACCCAAATGAAGTATAATGTTCAATTTCTCAGTTGGGCATTTTTCAATGATTTGGCATTTGACATGACAAGTGAAATGGCCACATTCGTGTGTAAAAGTGTCAAAAACAGTTGTTTTTAAGTGTCCATAAGTCTAACACATGCTTATGTGGACTTCAGATGCCACATCATAAAAAATTGTTCATGTAAGCAAATCAAATTTGCTAACTGGGTTTTGTAGGTAACTAATGGTTGAAACGAAAAAGAAATATATACCAATGGTTTTTATACAAATAATTTTTCCATACCTTTTTTAAGGTTTAAGGTTGATGATGTAATGGTTTTTTGTGTAGTTTTCCCTTTTCTATCTTAAGTATTTATGTTCCTAAGTGGTGGAGTTCTTTTTCCCCTCTCAAGATGACACTGTTGTTGATGCTGGTATGTTTTGAAGAGTTGTAAGCCTTGGTTTTCAGTTTTTCGCTAATATTATGAACAAAATTTTCAATTTTTTTTGTTTTGTTTGTTATAATTTAGATGATCAAGAGCCATGGATGTTGATGGTATTTTATGCTTCTCCTATGGTGTATGCACATACTAATTTGGTTATAAATGAGTCTCTAGACAAGAGATTGAGTGTTGTAAGTGTATTTTTTATAGTCAATTGATATAGATATTACTTTAACAAAAAATATGCTGATGATTATAGTTATTTTTGTTTGCATCTAAGCTCGTGTTTGTTTTCAAAAATGTATTTGGATACATATGACAGAAGTATCACTTTTTATGAAATTATAATGTCATATTTTATTAGTGCAACCAAACATAGACCCAAGAATTAGTGCATCAACCATTGGAGTAGATGTTGAACAGGTATGACCATTGTATACTTTAATCTGTTGGTGATTTTAGTGTCACCATGTCATTTTAAGTAACTGGAACTAACATGTGAGCTAGGGGGCTTCATGATTTGTACTCTAATATATGTATGTGGTTGTGCGGAGTGCATGCATGTATAAGATCGAGTCAGAAGCTGGTTCGACGACTAGTCGGGGGTCCGGGGCGCCCCTTTGGCGGGGTCTAGGGGCAGCTCCCCTAGCGGGGTCCAAGGGGCATAATGGAAAACTCAATTTCTTGGGGGTGATTATGGTAAAACTAACGAAACTCGTTAATTTTTGGTAACCCTAATCCAGATTAATATTACTTACTTCCAAAGCAACTAATGACGGCCCAACCCTAATGAAACCCTAATCGTGTTTAGTATATAAACAACTCTTTCTTTCCAGAAGGGGACGTTCTTTAGCTCTCGTTTTTCATCACACATTCATAGAACCCTTTAGCATATTAGCTTACGTTTTCTGTGCCTAGAAACGTAAGTGTCCGCTTGGATTATCCTAGGCTGAATTTCTTATAACCCAGACATAAGGTAGAAATATCAGTTCGGAAAGTGATATCACGATCCAAGCTGGTATCCAGATCTCCACTGCAAACCCTAATATTCCCAACATAATCTATATTCTAGCAATGTACGTTTAGTTATTTGCATTTTATATCATCCTACTTTCACTTCTCTCTCTTAAAGAATTCTACTTTCGAGTTTTTAAAACTTTGTATAGACAAATAGTCCATGATGATAGACTGAACAAAAAACTCACATCTAACCCCGCAAAGCGAGGTCACTCACCTAGTTAAAATAAAAGTTACATAAAAAACTAAGATCAAAATAACTACAAAAACAATAAAGAAAAACAACCAACATTTTAAAAAAAACGAACCAATCTACGGGAAATATTTTTTCATGGTCTTCTTTTTCTTCTTCAAAACTAATTTGAGGGTCGGTCCTTAAAAATGATCAGTGTTTTCCATCAAGAACTTTATATCCTCTATTTCTTACCTCTATTTTTTTCCGGCTTCTTTTTTCTTTGTTGAATGTCAAACGTTCAACGAAGTTCATATTGTATCGATCAAATATCGCCGTCATTTTTCGCATTTCATCAGCGTCCATGATAAAATCCGATGCACCGAAAGAAATCTCCTTCCCCTTCCGTTTTGTTTTGTCCCTACCCATCGGTCGGACAATTTCTTCTAGCTTCAATTCGTCATCTTCACTTAAATCTACCCGACGCGAGCATAAGAAAAAGTTGTGAATCAATTGGAGCCCATTTTTGTTCTTTTTTTTATTGGCCTTCTTCTCGTTGTATAAACTTTTGTTTGTATTGTTTCCACCTTGGGCTAAGAATTAATAATTTACAACATTCGTGCGACTTGAATGTTTTTCTCGTTTCCATGCAAAAAAAATGTAAAACCTCTTGAAGAATTTCTTCATCTCCTTGATCGCTTTTCCTTTGGATTTTTAGGTTGTTGTACACCCAGTTCATTTTTTAGATGACTTTCGTTATTTCTAAAAACTTTGAATTTAGTTGGTGTTTGATACGGTACTCTTCATCTTCTTTACCCAAATCCTTGAGAAATCTCTCAAGAATGTGAATCCAAAAATGATATGCAGGTTGTGCATTTCCCTTCGTTGATTACTCTGAAATGTTAACCCAAGCTTTTGTCAAAACTAGCTCTTCTTGTGGACTCCATGATACCGGCCTTCTTGTGCCTTCCTTCTTGTGCCTGTTGTTTACCTATGTGGTGTTGGGGGTGGTGTGGGTTGAGTTTCCCATACAATCTTGTCCTCCAAATCATCGACGCTTTGGTATTGTGGTTGAGAGTGAAGGGGTTGTGTTTAGGTTTGGGTTTGAGGTTGATTTGGAGAAAGTTGATCGGGAAAAACAACAAAGTTCGTAAACATATTTAGAGTAACATTTGGAACTTGCATGGGGTAGAATGCCTAACATTTTGGTATTGGAATTGTAGAGGAGATTGGATGGGAGCATCTAGTTGGGGATGATAAACCCCTTGATATGAACTGATAGCGAATATACTTCGAATTAGGGTGCTTGAACTCGAAACAATGGTTTTTTTTTTCTTCTATTGGAGTTTGGGGTTGGATTGTTAGGATTCATTTTTTTGAACAAAATAGAGAGAATTTGATAAAAGAATGTGTGGGTTTGAAGGTTAAAATAGATAGGTATTTATAGTTGTGTAAAATGATGGGTGTGTGTGTGTGTGTGTATATATATATATATATATATATATATATATATATATATATATAAAGCAATTTTCGAGTAAATAGACATTAGTAAAGAAATTAATTTTTTAAAAGTTATAACCGTTGGAAATGGCTAGTAAGAAAAAAATAAAATAAAATCGAAATGGACCAATGAATGAAGGAGAGAGAACGTGAGGACTCTTCCCCCCATCCGGTTCCCGCACAAGCTATCCCGCACCCTCGGTGTTGTGTTCCGAGGTGCGGGTTCGGTTCCCATATCGGTTTTTCGCTACACTCCGTGTAGCCTTATTATTTATTTCTGGGTTTGTAAAGACATTATGTTATTCTAATAAAACCAATTTATAATTTAACTTTTGTTAAATTGATGAATTGGATAACCAAAAATGGTTGAGATTATGTGGAGTTATAATAATTACATGATGTATTTTCTTTAATTATAGGTTTGGTAGGTTTAAACATGTGGAAATGTAACGTCCAAAATTTTTCAACCAATTTAAAGTTTTCAAAAACAACCCATATTCATTAATTCATTACAAAAAGGTTTTCAATTCATTTATTATCAGAGTATTTCCCAGAACCACATCATAAATACATAAAACACGAGGAGCGGTACTATCACGCCTTCGCCTTGCCACGATCTCTTGATGTACCTGGAACAATACACTAAAAACTGTAAGCCCGAAAGCTTAGTGAGTTACCCCCATAATACCAAACACATACCATACACATAACATATCATATCATAAACAGAACAGCCATGCACTTCGGGTCTACTGTGTGACTGGTCTGCCGCACCGGGCCTTCAGTCCACCTGGTCCACCCTCCGAGTCTAGTCATATACATCGAGTCTGCAGTGTGGTTGGTTCGCCCGCGCGGGGCCTTCAACCCACCTGGTCCACTCTCTGAGTCTATAGTATGACTGGTCCGCCCACACCGGGCCTTCAGTCGTCCTGGTCCACTCTCCGAGCCTCGACACGTCTGGTCCGCCCTCGTGGGGCCTATAGCCTATCTGGACCGCTCGTTGGGCCTTCGGGATATCCGGTCCGCCTTGGGTATGTTGGCCTACAGCACAAAGCAGGAACCGCCTCAACCCAACCTCAGTCAACCAACCATGTGCACATAAACATATAATCATATAGCAATTCATCACTAATCAACCGATCTAGTAGACCACATACATAACACACTCTAACCAGGATACCGACCTAACCGGTCACTAACATAGCATCATCCTATATACCAGGATTCCGACCTTAACCAGGTCTCTAACATATACCATCCTAACTACCAGGATGCAAACATGTAGAAAAGCAATAACATAACAACTATCCGGATTTCCATCCGATAAAGGGCCGACCTTGGTGCCTTAGACCCTGTCGATATAGTGAGGATAACTCACCTGCAATTGCCGACTTGAAGAAATAAGACCACGCTGCTCCGACCACCAGCACGAACTCTACCACTGATCATTACCAAATAATCAAAACCAATAAACACCATTAATTACCAACATACCCTTGGAAGTCAAACTGGTCAACCCTTGGTCCAAGTCAAAGTCCTCAGTCAAAGTCAACCTTCATGGTTGACCCTACTCGCCAAGTCAACCCGTTGACTTGTCGAGTTCCTATGCTCAGAAACTCCCATGCCACGACTCAACTCGCTGAGTCGCTCTAAGACTCGTCGAATCCAACAAACTCAGAGTCCCTTTCTGCTTAACTCACCAAGTCATCCCCCCGACTCACCGATTCACAGCTCAACCAAAGTGGTTAGGACTTCACGACCAGACTCGCCGAGTCCAAGAACAGACTCGCCGAGTCCAAGGCAATATTCAACAGACTCGCCGAGTTGTTCTTCCAACTCATCGAGTTCCTGCCCATCTTCATACAACTCGCCGAGTCTACCCATGTGAGTCGCCGAGTTACTATGTGACTCAAGATTGATATCAAGCCCGACTCGCTGAGTCATCTCCCAGACTCGCCGAGTCCATACGTAATATCTTCATTCAGATGATCACAGGCCATTCCATTGCTTCCAATACATAGTTCTGGACTCCTAGGGCCAGATTCACACGTAAAGTTTCCAACTTTACGTGCATGCAAGGCTCAACAAGCTCTAATCAAACTAAAATGGAGGTTTAAGGCAAGGACACTCTCAATCAAGCCCCAAAGCTATCACTTCCCAGGTTCATGAGTCAAGACCAATCTAGATCTGTAGTAGCAACCACAGATCTAAGCCCAATACTCAAAAAGAGACTCATATATGACAATTTGGCCCTAAACTTCATCCATGAACAATCTAAGCACAACAAGGTCAAGGCAACAACTTTTTACCTTCAATCTGATGCCAACAAGCAAGGAAATCAAATCCACTTCGCTCCTCTATGATTCCACAAACTCTTGCTTCAAGTATCCTTCTTCTCCAAGCTCCAAAACACACTTAGATCCTTCTCACTCTCAAATTAGGGTTTGAAATCGATGGGGAAAGCTTCTGGACATCAAAGAGAGTGCAAAAGAGGCTGGGGTGGGTTATAAGGTGCTTTATATAGGGCACAACCCCCGGATTAGGGTTTTCTTCCTTCAGCACCAACTCGCCGAGTCCAGCCGCCGACTCGCCGAGTAGGTCACTTAACACCTGGCCAAAATCGCGACTCGACTCGCCGAGTCTATCCATCGACTCGCCGAGTCTATCCATCGACTCGCCGAGTAGAACTTCCTCATTTACACTAAGAACCCTGAACTTGCACTTTTGAACTCGGGGTGTTACAGGAAACCACTGTTGATAAAGAAAAACACTATTTATAAAAAGTTATGAGTTTGTATGTTGAAAAATACATTTGAGAATAGTGAAAAAAACACAAAAAAATCATGGAAATAAAATTGATATATTAAAAATCAAACATGTTTGTAATGTAATAAACAAAAATAAAACGAATACAATAAATTATAAATTTATATGATGCATGTAGTGTGATTTACTATTGTTTGATTTTGACCCCTAATACTATAACATTTATGACCGATGCCATATTTGATTTTTTTTGTGACATAAGTTTGGCCTTCTTTTAGTAGATGTTGAAATTTCGAAAAGTTATTATTAAAACACGAGATTTGAATTTGGTACCCAGTCAAATAAAGGAAAATTAGAGTGACATGAGAATGAATGTAATGATTTTTTATTATAATGAAATAAAATTATATAAAAAAATTGTAAACAACTTCTTCCTCCATGACAATCATTTCGATTGTGTGACAACTCGATATTTTCGAATCAATGTAATGACCTAAAAAGTCAAGAATTTGTAATCTCTTTTAATGTAAGGAAATTTGCATCAAAATTTTGAATGTTCAAAGTTCTCTATTGGGTTACATAATATGATAAACATCGTATCAAGGGTTTCAGAAATATAAAGAACACTAAAATTCGAGTTATAATGAAGAAGTTATGACCAATCTAAGAGTCACAGTAAAAACCGGCAATACTGATAAACGTAAAATGCGAAGTTTCAATACAATTATATTTAGCCTTAAGTATCTAAATGAAAGTTGTAGATATCATTAAACCGTATGCGTATATAAAAAGAACGTCCAAATCTGACTTCATATGAGAACATTATGATTCTTCCAAGTTCCGAATATAGCCCTAGACAGCTAAAATACTCGAAATAGAGATCGAGAGATTTTTAGCCAATACAACCTAAATGAGAATTGACGATCTCAACAGTAGTAGCACAATGGTATAAAGTCTGACGAGAACGGACCTCACATGAAGAAGTTATGGATTTTTAACGGACTTTTCGTGTCCCGGCCCGTTAAAGAAAAATAATAAATAAAGTCAAAATTTGCCGACAAAGTCTAAACGAGAGTTGTAGAGCATAATCTCACCTACGCGTGGATATAAAGAACGTTAAAAGCGGAGCTCATACGCGAAAGTTACGAATTTTAGAAGTTTCGACACAAAATCCGAGGCTGTCAGGCCTACCACAACATGGTGAAGAAGCCCATGACGTGGTATTGTGACTGATGGGTGTCAGGATCGTCAGCAAACGTCTCGTCAATGGAAGAGGATAGAATCCCTCACCACGACGTAGTGAGGTGTACCACAACGTGGCGCCCAATATAGGGCTATAAATAGCAGCCGAAGGTGTTGGGTTCCATTGCTCATTTCTTCTCTCTCTCGTGCCAAAGCTCTGCGTTTAAACCCCCCGAAGCCATCCCGAAACCTCGGTCTTCATACCCAAGTTCCGAAGGAAGGTTTTTCACTCCCGAGACTCCCGAGATTCCCGAGAAATTCAACTTTCCCTAGTCGAAGTTCTGCTCAGTTTTCATTTCACCTTCTTCTATCTATTAAGTGAGTTCATACCCCTACAACTATGTTTTCAAATACTTTATAAATGCTTTTATACACTTTCAAAAAGGGGGGGGGATACAAGTAAACACACGGTTACTCTCGTGTGGAAAACATTAAGCTTTTACTACACTTATCTTTATATAACAAATCATATGTGATTCATAACTATCATATGAAAACGTTCGCATGCAACACCTATTCAATAACATTTTGTCCTTTAAGAGTAAAAACATGTTGTTATACAAATATCAATCACTTTATTTATATTTTGGTGTGTAAATGTTAAATAGTGTTATTACAAATGTTATACCTACATACCAAGCTGATACTGCACTAGGGTTTATCATACAACGAATCATACATTTGAGAAAAACTATAATAGGTATAGTTTACTAGATATTCAAGAGATTTTACATACTATAAGTACTATATCAAGGAAATACTTTCATATACAAGGACAAATGAACTTTTCATACGTAAATCTATTTGATACGAAGTTTTGTGAGACGTTCAGCTTCACGTACTTTCGAGTATCCGGTTAAAGTCCTGTATTATATACCATAATCTCTTGTAGGGAGAGCGTGATACTTGTGTATAGATCTATACGGGATTGACAATCCTGCACCTAACCTGTTAGCTACAATTAGACCGACAAGTCTGGGGTGACAAACGGCATAACATTCCAACGCCTGAAGAACGTTGTTACAGGCAGTCTGGGTCAATAGTATGGTTATAAAACTCACATGGAGTATTAAAAACACGTTGATTTACGGGGTTATCTAATGCCTTAGCTATTTTTTTATATACATAAATCTACTATTCTAGGCATGAAAAACACTATTGCATAAATTTTTTTGGAACTTTTTAACTACCATACACTTATGGAAAAATATTGGAATTTTAGAAACAACATTCCAAATAGTCGGGTCTTAGTAGAAGACTACTTTTATACTAGTAGGAAATATGGGATTTTCTAGGAGTTTTCAAACATCTACAAACAAATTCATTCAAATTATTACAATCATTGACATTAAATACTTATGAACTCGCCAGCTTAAATGCTGATCTACTCTTTCAAATCTACTTGTATTTATCAGGGATTCAGTAATACAGGTAAACTTCAGCTTTTGGAGAAGTGATGCTAAGGCGTCAGTTTTAAACTCATTTTGTCATCATATTATAATTTGTTTTTGAAACAAGTATCATCCAACAATGTAACTCTTAAATTATATATATGATGGTTGTGTTTACTTTCTTTACTATGTATTCAACTGTTACGATACTACATGAAGTCATCCACCCTCGAACGATTCCGCCATTCTGGTTTGGGGGTGTGACAGATTGATAAAACAACATTATAATTTTGTAAAGTTTCATATCTTCGGTACTCAGACCTTGATGTGTGTATCTTCATTCACTTTTTGTCCGTTACGTCAGCTTTTACCTCACTCTTCTTTCTCTTACCAAAAACCCAAAACTAAGAAAATTGTCATCTTTCACTTTCATTTTTTAAAATAAAAGTAATTGATTTTTAAGTTTTAAGTTTTTTTTTAAAAAATGATTAATAAACATAATTAAAACACCACTTCATTAAGTAAAAGAAAAATTATATGAAAAAATTAAGATTAAAATAACTAGAACAAACAACTAAAAAAACAACCTATATTTAAAAAAATGAACCAATCTACGAGAAATATTTTTCATGATCTTCTATTTTTTCTTCAACACTAGCTCGAGGACCGGTCCCTAAAGATAATTGGTGTTTTCCATCAAACAAAATTGCAAAAAAAGGTCTCTATGGTTTCTCATTTTATGTGGTTTAAATCCAAACGTTTGAAAATTTGCAGAGTTTGTCCTTTTCAACAAGTTTTGTTGAGGTTTTGATTCATGTTCCGTTAAGTTTAACTAACTTGTTGTTAACTTCTTTAAAATGACAATTTTACCCTCAGGGACCATTTTTGTAGTTTTGTCATTTACCATAGTATAAGGACCATTTTTGCATACATTCTTTTTTTTTTATTTTATTGATGTATTATATATTAATAAATATTATTTTATTGGATTATTAATTTATTTTAGTTATTTTTTTTGTTGGAGTATTTTTTTTATTTAATTATTATATATCAATACATATAGTTTTAAATATATAATGCCTATATCATAATAATACTATATTATTGGATTATTAATTTCTTTTATTTAATTTTTGTATTTCTTTTTTTTAAATTATTTTTATTGGATTATTACTTTTAATTTATTATTTTCTTCATCTACTAAATATTAGTTTTATTATATTATTAATTTATTTTTAATGTATAATATTAGTTATTGTTAATTTTATTGGTTTCACCACAAAGTCGTGGGATACGTAAAATCGCCTTCACTAATCATAGTAATCGTCAGGATCACTGCCAAACACCTTCGTTGCAGACAACTTATAATAAGAAACCATAGGGAAAGCATCACCACCATCACCCGGTCACTATTACTCGGTCACCACCACCACTTATAATTGTTACATGGGTTTGTTGTGTATTATGTGAGATATGAAGGATTTAGTGGATTATGAATAGGTTGTCGTAGGTGGCTACAACGATGTCGGGTGGAACAGGGTACAATTTCTGTTGAACCTCCAATGAAGGTGTTTGGCGGTGATCCCATCGATTTTTGACGATGAGAAGCAACGTTTTTGCGTATTTCGACGATTCTGTGGTGAAACTAATAAATTTAAAAAGAATTAATAGTATACATTAAAAACAAAATAATAATCCAATAAAATAATATTTATTATACGAAAAAATAATAAATTACAAGTAATAATTCAATAAATTAATAATTAAAAAACAAAAAGAATTTTTAAAATTAACTAAAAGAAATTAATAATCCAATAATGTAATATTTATTATGATATAAATATTATATATTAAAAATAATGTTTATTGATATATAATAATCCAATAAAAAATAATTACATTAACAAAAAAAATATGAAAAGAATCAACTAAAAGAAATTAATAACCCAATAAAATAATGTTATGCAATATATAATAATCACATAATATAAAATTTATTATGATATAAATATTTTATAATAAAAACTATATGTACTGATATATATTAATTCAATAAAAAGAATTAACTAACATAAAATAATAATCCAATAAAGTAATATTTATTAATATATAATATTATATATTAAAAATAATATTTATTGATATACAATATTTCAATAAAATAAAAAAGAATGTATGCAAAATGGTCCCTGAGGATAAAATTATCATTTTAAAGAAGTTAATAGCCAACCAGTTAAACTTAACGGAAGAGAGACCAAAACCACAACAAAAATTTTTGAAAATGACCAAATCTGCAACTTTTCAAATGTGTGGACCTTAACCACATAAAATGAGAAACCACAAGACTAGTTTTGCTATTTTTTCTTTCCATCAAAAACTTCATATCTTCCATTTATTGCCTTTCTACCCGTTCCTTCTTTTTTCGGCTTCTTTTTCTTTGTCAAATGACAAACATTCAACGAAGTTCAAATTGTATTGATCAGATGTCGTCATTATTTTCCGCATTTCATCCACATGCATGTTGAAATATGATCTACCGGAAGAAGTCCCCTTTCCCCTTCCATTTTGATTTGTCCCTTTCTTTTAGCTCTAATTCGTTCTCGTCATTTAAATCAACCCCGACACGATCATTTGAAGAAGTTACGTATCCACTAGAGCCTGTTTTTGTTCTTTTTGATTGGCCTTCTTCTTGTAGTATAAAATCTTGTTCGTATTGTTTTCACCTTGGGCTAAGAAGTAGCAATTTCCAACACTCGTGCGACTTGAATGTTTTTCCCATTTCCACGCGCAAAAGATGCAAAGCCTATTGCAGAATTTATTCATCTCCTTGACTGCTTTTCCTTTTGGTTTTTCGGTAGTTGCACAACTCGTTCATTTTTTAGACGGCTTTTGCTATTTCTCGAAAATTTGAATTCAGTTAGTGTTTGGTACAGTACTCTTCATCTTCTTTATCCAACTCCTTGCGAAATCTCTCAAGAATACAAATCCAACAATGATATGCAGGTTGTGCATTTCCCTTTGCTGGATCCTCTTATATGTTAACCCAAGCTTTTGTCAGAACTATCTCTTCATGTGGACTCTATGATATCGGCCTCTGCCTTCCCCTTTTTTGCCTGTTGTTCTCCTTTGCGGTGTTAGAGGAGGCGTGGGTTGAGTTTCCCATACAATCTCTGAAACATCCCAAAAATACAACCCAAAATATTTTTGTTTTAACATTAATAAAACCCACAACATCGAATGTTATATAATAAGACCATGCATCATAAGTCTCAAAATGTCCTAATAATGTATCAAATCAAAAACTGAAGTTAATATCATATCGAAACATCTGAATAAACTCTCAGGACAAAAATGGAACTGTGGTGTGTGCTATGCCATCAACCCGAGCTCTTCCCTTTACTTGCGGAAGTACTTGAAACCGAAAACTAAAACTGTAAGCACAAAGCTTAGTGAGCTCCCCCAATCTACCACATACCATAAAATAACATATAAGCAGATATCGGGCCTTGCCCACTGCATCAGTCTGAAGTCCGGAAACTGCATCGGACCGAAGTCCGGAACTAACCAGGGCCTTGCCATCTGCATCGGATCGTAGTCCAGAAACCGCATAGGATCAAATTCTAGAACTAACCAGGGCCTTGCCCTCTTCATCGGACCGTAGTCTAGAAACTACATCGGACTGAAGTCTGGAAACTGACTGAACATAGCATAGCATAATCATAACTACTAGCATAAACACATATATTGTATACTGCATCGGACCGAAGTCCGAAACACATAGCACAATGACATGCTTGAATCACAAAGACATCAAGCACACTGAACTACTGCATCGGACCGAAGTCCGAAACTACTGCTAACTAAATGGGTCGACATTGTGGCCGTAGACCCGTTCCTACTGGAAGGAAGCTCACCTCGTAATGCTGGCTGTTGAGATGCTAAATCTAAAACTATCTGACTGCTGCTCCAGAACTCCCCGGCTACAAATCCCATAATCACTAAATCAAGTACTGATAACTAATCTTAGGAAAAAATGACTATTTACCCCTGGTCAAAGTCAACATCTTGGTCAAAGTCAACATCTTGGTCAAAGTCAACTATCAGTTGACCGAACTCGTCGAGTTGGGCCGCCAACTTGCTGAGTCCCTATCATCCATTCTAATCCTCTACCCGCTTCCACTCGTCCACTTTGGCAAAGACTTGACCAATTCTTCTTCGATACTAACATCGAGTCTAACTTCATCCGACTCGCCGAGTTTTATGAACAACTCATCGAGTTCTCCTTCATCATATGAACACGCTCAGTCTGTGACTCCCCGAGTTGTATGAACAACTCGTCGATTCTGTTCTTGAGGCAAGAAGATTTCCTTGGACTCTCCGAGTCCAGAATATGGACTCGCCGAGTCTCCTGCATGCCATTACTATACAGTTGATTCTAGTCAACTTCAGTGCATCCAATTCATAGATCTGGGCTTCTAGGGCTGGTTTTACACGTAAAGTTTCCAACTTTACGTGCATGCAAGATCAAATAGAGCTTAAATACCCAAAATAAGCTAAAAGTGGAGCTCTAGGTTTGGAATGGGAACTTGGCTCAATAAAGGTGGCAACCTTGAGCTCATGGAACTCTGAAATGCCTAGATCTGAAGCTTATTCATCTCAACTACTTCTCAAATCGACATCAAGGTCAAGAAATGACTCAAATTAACAATAACAAGCTTTTAAGGAGATCTAAATGCTAGGAAGTAAAGATTCGAGTTTCATACCTCAATGGAAACTGATATGTGACCAGGAACTCGGATCCTCTTTGCCCTCTTTGAATACCCCCTTATTTTCATCTTCTTCTAACCCCCCAAAATGCACCAAAATCCTTCACAAGGTGAAAAATACTTCAAAAATGCTAAGGTTTGACAAGGGACGTTCTGAAGGTGATGGAGGCTAGTTTAGGGTTCATAAGGTTGTTTAAGTAGGGTGCAAACCCTTGAAATTAGGGTTTCATCTAGACTGGCAGACTCGCCGAGTCCAAGAATATAGACTCGTCGAGTCTCCGACTAAACCCACGTGCAAAACCCGTCTCTACTCGACGAGTCAAACTTCTGACTCGTCGAATACAACTTAAGAAAAGGGAAAAATGCTATGTTTAGATTAGATACCTGGAATGGGGCGTTACAATCTCATCTTCCGACTTATCGAGGCTTTCGTATTGTGGTTAAGGGTGAGAGGGTTGTGTTTGGGTTTGGGTTTGAGATTGATGGATTGGGATTTGGATCTAAGGTTGATTTGGAGAAACTTGATCGGGAAAAACAACAAAGTTTGTAAACATATTTAGAGTAACATTTGGAACTTACATGGGGTAGAATTGCCTAACATTTTGGTATTGGAATTGTGGAGGAGATTGGACAGTAACATTTAGTCGGGGACGATATACCCCTTGAGATGAATCAATAGCGAAAATGCTTCGAATTGAGGTGCTTAAAATCGAAACCTTGGTTTCTTTCTTCTATCAGAGTTTGGGGTTGGGTTGTTGGGATTCATTTTTTTGGACAAAGTAGAGAGAAATTAATAGAAGAAGTTGTGGGTTTGAAGGTTATAAATAGGTATTTGTAGTTATGTAAAATGGTAATATATATATATATATATATATATATATATATATATATATATATATATATATATATATATAAAGCACTTTTCGAGTTAATAGCCGTTAGTAAAAAAAATTAAGTTTTTTTAGTCAAAACTACAAAATTGGTCATTGTGATTTGCGAAAGTTTCCAACCTGCATGGAAGATCCAAAATCAAAAAACTTCCTACGATTTTGGTCCAAAAAATCTTGAAAAGACGATCATATCATTTTATTTTCTTTTTTGTATATTTTATAATTATTCTAATACTATTTTACTTTAAAAATAAAAAGAAAAGCAAAGAATTATCCCCTCACTCCCACCCCACCCCGCCCCCACCTATGTGTGTGTGTGTCTAACAACAAGTTATCATTTAATTCCGTCAAAATCTATAGCCAAAATCTGAAGTTTCAATCAGTTCGCAAACATAATTTCCGTTAGATTCACATAAAATATGGTGCAAGTTCAAGGCTATAGCTCTTCGTATTCAATTGGTGTCGGAGGAGTAAACAAGTAACCCAATTAGTTCTCGGAATAAAAAAAATAGATCAAAGAGGAAAGAGAAGAGTGTTTTGTGGCTTCTTGTAACGATGTAAAATTTTTATCCAAATTTTCATTTCTAAACACAATAAAACTCATTTCATAATTCTCAAATCTCATGTGTCTAAAATGTTAACAAGTAAAACATAATCCCAGAATCCTAAAACAATGTTCTGCCAATGTGTACTATCATGCTGGTGCCTTCCCGCGATCATCGGTAGTACCTAAAACACATAACACGGTAAGCATAAATGCTTAGTGAGTTCCCCAAAATACCACATGCATATAAATTAGCCACTCGAGGCTATAGCTCTATGAGACCTTCTGGTCAATGTGTCTCAGTGGACCTTCCGGCTCCACAACTCTGGTAGACCTTCCTCCCCTACCCTGACGACCTTCCGGTCCTACTTTGTTGACCTTCCGGTCTAACTCTGTTGACCTTCCGGTCCAACCCTGTCGACCTTCAGGCCCAACCATATCGTCCTTCCGGCCTGACCAAGCAACTCATGACATAACACATACATTTCATATAGAATCAGATATTCATCATAGCACATAAGACCTTCATGTCACACATAACTACCACTCTAGGAAAGGTATAGTGAGAAAAATCACCTCGTAAGATAGCTAGTAAGATCTGGTTCCCAAACTCCTCGATCTAGCCTTCGTCTATCACAAGGATAATATTTCTAATTAATATCCTCCTTACATTCTCATTCCTAGAAAATTGGTAGAAGACCGTTCCACCCTTCCCTTACCTCTCTTAATCAGTTTGACCAAACCTTAAGGTCAACAGAAGTCAACAGTCCAATATTGACCAGACTCGCCGAGTATACTCGTGTGACTCGACGAGTTCATGCGCATCCTTTGAATCCTCCTAAGGCTTCATACGACTCGTCGAGTTAACCTCCCAACTCGACGGGTTATCACTGGGTCACGAATCATGGGACAACCTGATCTGACTCGTCGAGTCATCTCATAGACTCGGCGAGTCGTCTCCATTGCGTCGCTCATATGGACTCCTAAAGTCAGATCCAGAACTCTAACTCATAGATCTAGCCTTCTAGCATCCAAAAGTCTCGTAAAGGTCTGAACTTGGGGTTCATGCATGGTGTATATTGCTCTATATACCATTATGACCCCATTAGAGCTTCATAGCTTCAAAACCCCAAGGTTACTCAGACATGGCTAGCTACTTTCTGGTTCTCTGGACCTCACAAGGTCCAGATCTAAAGGATAACTCAAGAAAGGATTTGGATGCACCCAAAACCCCATCAAAATGGAAATACAAGCCCTAACTTAATAACCAAAGGAAATCTACTCAAACACAAGGAAGGAAAGAGCTTATACCCGATCTGAAGCTTGAAATGAATATGAAACTGATCCCCCAACTCTCCTACGAGATCCTTGCAACACCCTTCATCTTCTTCTCGAGAAAATGACCATAAATTAGCCTCTTTCCTCTCTAGCTCACAAATGACTCTAAGGTTTCTCTCAAGGGACAAAGACACTGGTGGGAAGGGGCCAAGGAGGCCATAAGTGCCTTTAAATAGGCCCAAGCCCGAGAAAATTAGGGTTTCTGCCTCCAACGTTGACTTGTCGATTCGGCTCGCCGAATCGTCAAGTCCATTAATTTTCCATGTCACTAAGTCGTGATCCTACTCGATGAGTTAAGGCGCCAACTCGTCGAGTCACTCCTCATATCTCAAAATAAATACTCAATTTATCATACCTGGAAATCCGAATTTTACAATTCTCCCCCACTAGGATTAGACTCCGCCCCCGAAGTCATGCTCCTCAAATAGCTCTGGATACTGCTCTCGCATCTTGGACTCCGGCTCCCAAGTCATCTCGGACCCTTTCCGATGTTGCCACTGGGTTGCCACTAGACCTGAACTAGGGGTACTTCTTTATTTCTCAAAACCTTCACCTTTTGATCCATAATCACGATTGGTCTCTCAATATAATTCAGGCTCGCATCCACCTGAATATCCTCCAATGGCACAACTGCTGACTCATCGGCTACACACTTTCTCAACTAGGACATGTGGAAAGTATCGTGGATCTAGCTCAACTTCGCAGGTAGCTCTAAACGATATGCTACCTTACGCACTCTAGTTGTCACCCTGATGGGACCAATATATCGGGGTCCCAACTTGCCCCTCTTTCTGAACCGAATCACCCCCTTCCACGGGGATACCTTCAGAAGAACGAAAACCCCAACCTGGAACTCAAGTTCGGATCGTCTCCTGTCTGCATAACACTTCTGGCGACTCTGATCCGTTAGTAATCTCTATCTAACCTGCTAAATTTGCTCAGTCATCTTGAGCACTATTTCAGTCTGACCTGCTGAATTTGCTCTGTCCGACACCTCCTCCCATAAAGAAGCTGAAAAAGAGGCATGCCGATACTGGAATGATGACTATTGTTGTAAGAAAACTCAGCCAAGGGTAGGTATGTGTCCCAACTCCCACCGAAGTCCATAACACATGCTCGAAGCATGTCCTCGAGCGTCTGAATCTTCCGCTCGCTCTGTCTGTCTGTCTGTGGGTGATAGGCGGTACTAAAATGTAATCATGTTCCCAACTCCTCATGGGACTTCTTCTAGAATCTGGAAGTAAAATGCACATCCTGATCAAACACTATAGACGTCGGCACTCCATGCCGAGCTACCACCTCTCGCACATAAATCTCTGCCAGCCTCTTAGCAGAAGAGCTCTCACTGATAGCAAGAAAGTGAGCGCTCTTCGTCAAACGGTCCACAATCACCCAAATCGCGTCGACACCCCGTGCGGTCCTTGGCAATTTGGTGATAAAATCCATAGAAAGTTGTTCCCATTTCCACTGGGGAACCTCTAGCAGCTGCAAATTGCCATGCGGACGCTGGTGCTCGGCCTTAACCCGGCGACAGGTCAAGCACCTCTCGACTACCCACACTACACCCCTCTTCATATGGGGCCACTAGTAGTCTCTCTTCAGGTCCAAATACATCTTAGTGGCCCCGGGATGGATCGAGAATCTCGATCTATGCGCCTCCTCCATTAGTGTGCTACGAGCTCCGCCCGTATACGACACCCAAATCCGACCATGAAAGGTCATAAGCCCTCGGCTATCCGTCACAAACTCGGATACCTGACCAATCACCCGCTCCTTTTTGTGGTTCTCCGGTCTCACGACCTCAGCTTGGGCCTCTCGAATGATATCCAATACCGGAGTCATAATCGACATCCTCATGCACATATTTCGGAATTGGGGTACTCTCCGCCCTGCGGCTCAGGGCATCGGCTACTACGTTGGCCTTGCCCGGGTGGTATAGGATCTCACAATCGTAATCCTTTACCACATCCAACCATCTCCTCTGACGCATGTTCAAGTTAGGCTGATCCATCAGGTACTTCAGGCTCTTGTGGTCCGTGTATATGGTACACCGAACCCCATACAAGTAGTGGCGCCAGATCTTGAGGGCGAACACCACCGCCCCCAGCTCTAGATCGTGGGTGGGATACCTCGCCTCATGAGGCTTCACTGCTTCGACGCATATGCTATCACGTGGCCTCTCTGCATAAGCACCGCACCCAAACCAGAGATAGATGAATCACAATAAACTACAAAGTCCTCCATCCCCTCAGGAAGGACTAACACCGGGGCTTCGCACAATCTCTGGCAAAGAGTCTCGAACGAGGTCTGCTGCTTAGGATCCAAGAAAAAGTAACCCCCTTCCGAGTCAATCTGGTGAGAGGAACAACAATCTTGGAGATGTCTTGTAACATACATGTTATGTGGACACATATTATATTTATAATATTTGTATAAATCTTTTTATAAAATTATAAAAAAAGGGATAAAATAATATGTTTAAATAAAAGATTATGTAGGATGAATAATCATAACGAAAATTACAACGACCATAAAATCTCAAACTATATAAGACGTATTTAGTCTAAATACATTAAAAAGGTGAACCCAAGTAGTGATACAATATTTTTATGATATACTCGTTTTTCAAGAATATATGTCGAGATATATTTTATAATGGTAGTCATCCATTATTAAAATTAAACCGATCAAATGATAACATTTATTATATATCGGTTTTATTTCGTATTCAATATTGCTTAAGATTTTATCAATACACAAAGCTTACGTTTTATATTATTATTATTGATATTGATTGTTTTCCTTAAGAAGAAAACAGAGGTCGTAAACAAAATTACTACAAATTAAGTATTTATAAAAAAATAAAAAATAAAAGAGAAATAGATGGCGATTATCACTTTAAATCATATATATATATATATATATATATATATATATATATATATATATATATATATATATATATATATATATATATATATATATATATATAGTTTATGGATAAAAATATGAGCATATTCTAATTTGAAAATATGTATATACATGATACATATATCGTACATATTATATTTATATGAAAAATATGGATTGGATATTAAGTAATTGAAACTAATAGTCATAAGTATATGTGTACCTTATTTCATGAAAGGAATTATACGAGTGACACGTATCATACTAAAAATGTTTTCAAATAGTGTGTAGTACATACGTGTTGATCGGCTAATAATATCCATATTTATTTGTTAGTGAGTAAGCTATATCTAAACCTAAGAAACAATTCAAAATCTTAGTATAAATAGAGATATCGGGTTAAATCGTTCTCCACACAAAAAAAGTGAATTTCTTTTAATAAGTTTAGTATAGAGAAATATGAGTGAAAGTTTAGATTACAGGAGTTTCACATCGACACGTGTCACAGTTAAAATGAGATAAGGTTTCGGCAAGATAATAAGGTGGCAAGCAGTGTTAAGGTTGGAGCCATGACAATAGTTAGCCTTCACTAACTAGCCAGGTGAGTTTAATATATAGGAACAACTGTATCTTATGTGTTATATGTAGTATGTGCTTTTCAGTGTTATTATTCTGAATTATTTTCCCGTGTTATTTTTATTCGTTATTTTTAATAGCAAAATTATACATTTGACCATGTGATCAGTGAAATGACTTAGATTCACGGTGATACTGGTATGTAGTCTCTGGCCATGTAGAACATGTCTCGTAAGAGAATGACTTCTATTCTATGGCATTGGCAGAAGGTTAAATAAGACTGGTATGTAGCCTCTGACGATGTAGAGCATTACTCCGTAAGAGAATGACCTCTATTCTATGGTATTGGCAAATTGTTAGATAGGGTTATAAGCCTGAAATCTACCAAAATGTAAATCAGAAATTATATGTCTTCGGTGCCATTTGGGCCAAAGCCTTATTAATGTATATCAAGTATTGAAATCGTTATGTCTCATTAATCGTAAATCTTTGAATCAAATCTTGAGTTGATATTGAAAGCCTGACATATGATACACATATGCTATTGTTGTTCTTGTTCCCTTCTGCTTCTGTCATATTGGTATATATAAGACATAAGATTATATTATATCTATTTATTGAATTCACTAAGCGTTATCGCTTATCCCTCTCAATGTTTAACAATTGCAGGTGATGAGTATCCAATATAGTTTTATACTGCTGAAAGATTTAGAATAGTTAATACTATTTCTCTGTATTTTAATGTTCATTTATGAATATGAATAGTAGATTCCTGGGTAGATATGAAATGTAATAAAAGTTAGTCAGTTTGTATCCAACCTTTTGTAATCACTTTATTAATATAAAATATTGTTTTATAAATATGCATGTAGCATGATTTGAGGAAGTAACTTAAGAATAATGTTGAAATAGTATGAAAGTTTGGGCTTTTCATAAATACGAAAGTTTGGGTCTTTCAATCATGGTATCAGAGCAGTGGTTTAAGTGAACTAAATTCCACAGATTGGTATTTAGACTTAAACTATTGGAAGTTCAATATATGAACAGATTCATAATAAATATATGGATACAAACCATAGGAAATACTTAAGTGGGGGATTGGGTAATGATAAACCCTAGTATTCTAAGATACTAAGTTACTTCAAAATTTTTAGAAAATTAGTTTAAGTGAACTAGGAATTTTGAGAATTCCTAAAGTTAAACAAGAATTGTTAAGTGAAGATGATACGATATGTATCTGATATATTTTAGGTTGAATATCTAATGGAGACAAGCAATAGAATATTAAGAGGAGATATACCTTATATTCTAATATGTGCTAAATGATAAATAAATATAGCATGCCTTAGGGTGCTTATCTATAACTGCTATTATTTGAGAAAGTTTAAGGTCTGTTGCCGACCTTGGTTTACAAAATTTTATGTTCAGAATTCTAAGAATTTTCGTAATAGAATTTTTTTTCGAAGTGATAAAGAGACTTATGATAGTCGACATCGATAAGTTTATAAATAAACGATCGTGAGATATCGTAAAATAATAAATATGAATTGTTATCGTAATAAGTGTATTAATACCAATAGAGTGGTAATATACATTTAAAGTATGTTTGATATATAATAACATCTTTGGAAGAAAGATGTGCGTTTGAAACACGTTTGGGCAAGATAAATGTGTTGGTGCAAATCCCCGAAGTTGTTCCACCGCTGTACAGATTGAAGAAGTGTTTGTTTAATAAAGTCGAAAGAACCGAAGATGGTGATCAGTGCTTCGGCAGTATCACAATTAATGTTGTGCAAGATTTAGAAGAATTAAATGAAGATCAAAAGAAAGGCTAATGAAGTTTTCAGACTCAATAGGCCAAGACTTTGTGATATAGTATGTAGTTCGAGTAGTAACTCTATAAAAGATGTCCAGACTTAGTATTTAATAATACTAAGTGATGATTGACTTCTATCCCGTCCTTATAGAAGTTCCATTCTGTGTTAAGCCGACTTTAACATACAAGATTAGGATGGTGAATTGAGTCATTTAGTGGTAAAAGGTTAAGAAACTTACTTGTTTAAGTAATGTAGAATGCTTAGTTGAAGAAGCAATACACTCAGAATATTGTATGCGAAAGTTAGTAATGACAGAGAACCAAGTTGAAGCTAGTAGAGCTTGCTGAGATGCAACCATATTGCGTACTTCCTAGGATAGACTCGTATGAAGTAAACTTAAAGGAATACACCTATGAGAAGAAGACTTACTCATATACAAGAATGACGATGTCATCAAAGGATAATGAAATGAACAAGTATGTATGGTGACTTGCATCAGTTAGAAGATGATGCAAGTAGTTGAAAACCGTTTGTCTCTACACTGCTAGAGTAAATTTTTGGTGTAGTGTGTCTTGCAGAGTAGACAGTACCTAAGAAAGAATTTATACAAAGAATTAGGAAGTGAAATTCCTATTAACCTAGGAAAAGTATTAGGGTATACTAGATCGAGCATGTGCGTAAGAAGAATCTTGGAAGGCGAGTGTAAATAATCCAAGATATGTTTGATAAAAACGCGAAATCCCTAGTTGAGTCTAGGAGAAATTTTTGTATGTACTTGTTTTGAATACATTAATGTGTGATAAGTCGCTTTGTGAAAACTTTTGAATAGTAACTTGGAAACTGCGAGCCAATACTTGGGACGAGTATGAGTAGGTGTGAATAGTAGTAGAGGCCTATACTACCGGAAGCACAAGACCCGCACTTGGATTAGGGAAAGTCACAAGGTTACCAAGGAGCTAGTAATTGATTCCGTTTTATTCATGTATATCGTTACCATCGTTTCGGTAATGACTCAGAAGATGATTGTTTTTCCGACCTTAGTGGTCATATCAAACCGAGTCTGAAATAGACAAGTATGTTACATGGTTCAGAGAACCAAGATCGATGTAACATCCGACCTAATCTAGGAGATTGAAATGAAAGATAATCAAGGCGATCAATAGAAGTATCACAATTACCATTATAGTAAAGAATTTTGTAGCTAGAAGTGCTACATACTAGAATATGATTATATTACATTAGAACATGAAGGAAGGTTACTTACATAATAGTATTATACAATTAAATATGAGAGTTTGGTTCGTTGTGTGTCTCTTACGTTATGCAATTGAAAGTCATTGGAATATGACCATTCGAATTGTGGTTATAATAAAGAAAAGAATTTACCTTGAGTTTAGTATATAAACCAAGAAGGAGCAGAAGTCTGCAATGAGAATTGAGTTTTAACTCAAAGATTAGAATTTATGATTCAATAGAGAATAAAGAGCGGATACAGGTTTGAGCATCGCTATTAATGAAGAAGTTTGAAAAGTTTAAATAATAATTTGACAAATCAAAATTTAAAAATAGTACATTTTAGATTACCACAAAAGAGATACATTAGGACCCGAATGTTATGAGTGGTACATTTCTCGTTAACCCTCAGCCTGCTCACATCAAATTTGATTCTATTGTCTCAAATTCTTTTGTGTCTTGAGAATTCGCGTATTCATTTCAAATTGCTTGTTACGTATTTGTATAAATTATTTCATGTAGATACCGTATGAAGGGTATCATTAATTGCTGATATAGTCTATAGAGATTATGTCACAGGAATTAAAGGTTATAATCTACTTGCTAACCTGATTCCTATCTTCTTGCCCAACTTTGATATTATTCTCGACATGGATCGATTATTAAAGAACCACGCAGAACTCTTGTGCTACGAAGAGATGGTGACCATCCCTATTGAAAGGGAGGATTCTATTTATGTCTACGGTAAAAATAATAAATTTCTTTCTTAAAAACTCATAAATTTATATCGAAAATATTTTCTACTTATCCCGGCTTATACAGTTAATACCTTGAAAGAGGAGAAGAAAACTGTGAATGATAGCAATTGGAAAATTGTCGACCGACTAATTAGAGTGCATATTTTCTCGCTATACGTGAAATGGCTTCACTGGAGAAATACGCACAAGTATACTTGGACGAAATTATGGAAAGACATGGTGTGTCACTAAAGATTAGTTCCAATTGTGATACTCACTTCACTCTTGATCGAGTATGCAACAAGAACTGGAATCTCAATCTACTCTTTGTATAACTTATCATCCCCAGAAAAATGATCAGAAGAAGAGAGCAATCCAAACAATAGAAGATATACTGAAGGTATATGAAGTACTGTATGAGCGTAAGTGTTATACTCAAATATGTTGGCGTAACGTAAGACAGAAATCTTTGGAGGCCCTGAAATGATTCAAGACACCACCGACAAGATTCAAATTGTACGAGAAAGAATGAAAGCGACCCAAGGTCGACAAAAGTCCTATACAGAAAAGAGGAGGCGACCTATGGAATTTCAAGTGGGTGATTTCATAATGCTGAAGGTATCCCCATGGAAAGGCCTTATGAGATTTGGAAAGAAAGGAAAACTAAGCCTTAGATTTGTTGGTCCTTTCAAAATCATCCAAAGAATTGGAAAGCAAGCATACTGCTTAGAATTACCTGAAGATTTGGCAGGTATTCATGATGTGTTTCATGTAAGCTATCTGCGCAAATGCTTGAGCATCAATGATGAGACAGTTCCATTATCTGAGGTGAAATTGGATACTAACTTAAGATATGTAGAAGAGCCGGAAGAGATCGTGAATGAAAGAACAACTAATCTACGTAATAAAGAAGTGGAGTTGGTGCTTGTCAAGTGGAAACACCATCGAGATCCAAATTATACTTGGAAAAATAAGAAAGAGATAAGAGCAAAATATCCCCATTTATTTTAATCGATGTAATTTCGGGGACGAAATCCTCAAAAGGAGGAGGTATTTGTAACATACACGTTATGTGGACACATATTATATTTATAATATTTGTATAAATCTTTTTATAAAATTATAAAAAAAAGGGATAAAATAATATGTTTAAATAAAAAATTATGTAGGATAAATAATCATAACGAAAATTACAACGACCATAAAATCTCAAACTATATAAGACGTATTTAGTCTAAATACATTAAAAGGTGAACCCAAGTAGTGATACAATATTATTATCATATACTCGTTTTTCAAGAATATATGTCGAGATATATTTTATAATGGTAGTCATCCATTATTAAAATTAAACCGATCAAACGATAACATTATTATATATCGGTTTTATTTCGTATTCAATATTGCTTAAGATTTTATCGATACACAAAGCTTACGTTTTATATTATTATTATTGATATTGATTGTTTTCCTTAAGAAGAAAACAAAGGTCGTAAACAAAATTACTACAAATTGAGTATTTATAAAAAAATAAAAAATAAAAGAGAAATAGATGGCGATTATCACTTTAAATCATATATATATATATATATATATATATATATATATATATATATATATATATATATATATATATATATATATATATATATATATATATATATAGTTTATGGATAAAAATATGAGCATATTCTAATTTGAAAATATGTATATACATGATACATATATCGTACATATTATATTTATATGAAAAATATGGATTGGATATTAAGTAATGGAAACTAATAGTCATAAGTATATGTGTACCTTATTTCATGAAAGGATTTATACGAGTGACATGTATCATACTAAAAATGTTTTCAAATAGTGTGTAGTACATACGTGTTGATCGGCTAATAATATCCATATTTATTTGTAAGTGAGTAAGCTATATCTAAACCTAAGAAACAATTCAAAATCTTAGTATAAATAGAGATATCGGGTTAAATAGGACTGGTATGTAGCCTCTGACCATGTAGAGCATGACTCCGTAAGAGAATGACCTCTATTATATGGTATTGGAAAATGGTTAGACAGGGTTATAAGCCTGAAATCTACCAAAATGTAAATCAGAAATTATATGTCTTCGGTGCCATTTGGGCCAAAGCCTTATTAATGTATATCAAGTATTGAAATCGTTATGTCTCATTAATCGTAATTCTTTGAATCAAATCTTGAGTTGATATTAAAAGCCTGACATATGATATGCATATGCTATTGTTGTTCTTATTCCCTTTTGCTTCTGTCATATTGGTATATATAAGGCATAAGATTATATTGTATCTATTTATTGAATTCACTAAGCGTTATCGCTTATCCCTCTTAATGTTTAACAATTGCAGGTGATGAGTATCCAATATAGTTTTATACTGCTGAATGATTTAGAATAACTAATACTATTTCTTTGTATTTTAATGTTCATGTATGAATATGAATACTAGATTCTTGGGTAGATATGAAATGTAATAAAACTTAGTCGGTTTGTATCCAACCTTTTGTAATCACTTTAATTTATTAATATAAAATATTGTTTTATAAATATGCATGTAGCATGATTTGAGGAAGTAACTTAAAAATAATGTTGGAATAGTATGAAAGTTTGGGCTTTTCATAAATACGAAAGTTTGGGTCTTTAATGTCTCTAATAAATCTCCGATAGTATCCGACCAATCCTAAAAAACTCCTGATCTCGATGGGGGATCTCGGTACTTCCCATCTCATAACCGCCTCAATTTTGGCCGGGTCGACCACTATTCCATTCTGATTAACGAGGTGCCGCAAGAACTGGACCTCCCATAACCAGAAATCACACTTGGACAATTTGGCGTAGAGCCTCTCCGATATCAATACTCCAAGGATCTCTCTCAAGTGCTCCTCATGCTGCTCTCGGGATCTCGAATACACCAAAATGTAATCGATGAATACGATCACCAATCGATCCAACATAGGCCTGCATACTTGATTCATGAGATTCATGAATGCTGTTGGTGCATTGTTGAGGCCATAACGAGTCCTAATGTTACACCCCTGAACAGTCAGAAAAACAATGGCGGAAACGTCTGGGGGCGGGTGACGTCATGCGTAGTATCACAACAATCAAAGTAAACACAACCATTACATTACAATATGAATATTTACATCTATTTGGAAAGATAGTTTGTATACATCGATATAAACAAAAGATAAAGACGAGACTCCAAAATCCTCCGTCTTCTCCAAAAGCTGGCAAGGTACCTGTCTATCGTTGCCTTAAGAATACAAGCGGTTTGAAAATGTATCAGCATAAAGTTGGTGAGTTCATAAGCATGTTTTTGTATTGAAGACTAGTCATTGAATTTGTACAAATGGTTTCTTTTCATTATAAGTAAAATGTCATTTGTATCGAAAACCATTATTAACAAGTTCTGAAATATGTATCCATGCTTTCCAAGAAAATGCAATATTTTCTAACATGTTTGTTGATTACTGTATGAAAAGTGTGTTCCGTTTGAAGACCTTGGCTACCACCAGTATGTAGTGTATGTTCTGTTAGAAAACCCTGGCTACCACCAGTATGTAGTGTATGATCTGCTTGAAAACCCTGGCTACCACCAGTATGTATAGTAGTTTTATTACTTAAAAATAAAACCAAAGGTTGTGTCCCTGGAATACACTCCAGTATGTAGATAAATAGTCTTATTAATAGAAATAAAACTATAGAAGAAAGAAATCCCGTAAACAAAGGTTAGTTTATACTTATTGTGAGTCGTATAACCATGCTAATAAGACCGGTGACCTCCTTGACGTTTCTTCAGGCGTCGTACGATTACAAAATTTGTCACCCTAGGCGTGCCCTCCTAACTGTAGCTCACAGTTCAGGTGTGGGATTATCAGTCCCGAATAGATCTATTCACAAATTTCACGATCTCCCTCCACGAGACTCTGGTTATACTACCGGAGAGGATTTATTGGTACCCCGAGGGGTATAACGAAGATAAGTCTCACAATCCTGTATTAACTAGTTTACGTGTTGTCGGTTGTTCTCGAGCTCGAAATCGTTTGTAATGGTGTAGAGTATAAACAATTATACACGAAATAATTATTTAGCAAGATACTCTAGTTTTTTTGTAAGTAGTAATGGATAAGCTAAATCTGACATAGTTTATATGTTTGACTTTGGATGAAGTTTGAATATGTAAGACTGGTAATAAAATCCCAAACTATACCCGTTATAGTTTGAATTGTTTGTTACGTTCATGTATTGTTTTGAAAACTATGAAATTATGATTAGAAAACGTCCCTTATGCTCCGCATATTACAAAAGGGGTAAAGTATCTAATTGTTTGATAGAAAATCGTTGTAACTGCATCAGTTTTTAAGTTATGAAAACCATTATGTGTGGCTTGTATTCCCCCCTAAAAACATGAAAAAACTCGGAAAAAGCGTAGGGGTATGAACTCACAGGTGGTTGGATGCAGAGGATTGAATTGGACGATCCTTGAGTTGATGTATGTTGCACTTAACGGAATCCTAATATCAAATAAATACATATGTGTATTTAAATTAGCGATTTCGTTAGATAAAGTGTTAGATAAACACTTGGTTTCGGTTAAGGAATGTTATCGGGAATTAATTGGATTGAGGAAAACAGTCTTTTTCCCACGAAAGAGCTGTTTACGACCGTAAAGGGAGTTTACGGCCGTGAACTGGGTTTGCGACCCAAGGGTGTACGACCCAAGTGTTTGCGGTCCATGGGCTTTACGGCCCATGGGTTTGCGGCCGTAAACACTTCGACGAGAAGTGTGATTTCCGGTATTTTAGGGTCCTTTCTAGCCTCTTGGAATTTTTCTAAGCCTTGAGCATAGCTCAAAGTAGGGTTTAAAGGCCAATATTCAACCTAAAATGGAGTTTACGGCCATTGAAGGGTGAACGGACATACACATGGGTTTACAACCGTAAACCCATTTCAAGTTCATGATTTGGGTCGATTTCGAGGTGAAAAATCAATGGTTTTTAGTAAACATTGAGCATAAAGGGTAGTTACTTACTGAAAGAGGATTGGAATGAGGTTTTTAGCCACCAAACACTAGTGTGTGTTCTTGCTGTTCTTGGTGAGAGAGAATTGATGGTTTACGAGCACTACATCAACCCTATGGTGCACATGCAAAACCCTAAACTTTGGAACTAGGTTTTTTCTAACTGTATGTGCAATAATTATCCAAAGCTCTCAAACCCTAGATCTAGCATACTATGAACGGAATTAGGGTTTAGATATTACCTTTGATTGTTATGTAGCAATAACAATCTATTCCTTCTTGTAATTGGCTTCTGAAACCTTAGTGTCACAAATGCCACACCTGTAATGGCTCACAAACACCAAGAGCAAGAGGATGAAGAAGGAGAAGAGGAGAGACACTAAAAAAATGTCTAGAAACCATAAGGAATCAGTTAGCCACGTTTTTGGTGCCCTAGGGGTCGTTAAATAGTGAGGTTATTAAGGCTATCTAACAAGGAAACCCTAATTTGACTGCTTAGGCCCTAAGCAGCCCATGGACTCCCTCCTTAGAGGCCTTGGACGATTTCTAATGGGTTTCCCCATAGAATTCGTCCACTCCTCTAATATGGAGTTCATTAGCACAATATTCAACTATTAGACAATTGACAGTTCCAGTCCCCTTTATTTAATTAATATCTTTTAGCCACAAAATTAATTCTTAATTAATTATTGACTAATATTAATTAAACAATATGATTTCTCCTTTAATATATTATTCTCATAATATTTTAATAAATCATAATTAATCCTCTCTCTCCATAATTCATCCAATCAAGTTGCTTTGGTGAAGGCAACCCAAAAGGACCATGCACCATCGGGTCAAGTACATACCAAAATAGTTATGGACTTAGACACTAATCCAACAGTCTCCCACTTGGATAAGTCTAATAACTATTCTGCATATGACTTCAGATCCTGATCCGCAATCGTAGCTTTCAAAGTCGTTGTCAACTCTGATCTTATCAGAAGCGTGTCCTTTAGATTAGGGATCATATATTCCTCCATTCTAGATATCGTATAGACTGAGACATGGATTTAAATCATTCTCTCTGTCTATATATAGTTTCCCGACTTCCGATTTATGACGACTGACAACAGACTACAATTGAACACATCAACTTAGTCCCGACTTGGCTAAGCGCTTAGGGTGTCATCACTAAATCATCGATGGGCCCACATATATCGCTTTTATCCCACTTTGGGTAAAAGAAATGGATAAACTTCGACTCCAATGCTCGCTTGCTCTTACTCATCAAATCACACACAACAATAAGTTTTATAACACCAAGTTACTGGTGCGTTTACTTATTATCAATGTGCAACCGAATCATAATTATAACTCAAACGTCTCGATTTCAAGAATATACAATATTATCGTCTCACAATCACTTATGATAAAATCCATGAAGTGATTCAAGTGAGCGTGGGTTTAATCCAATACTCTAATCTTATCAAAGTACTCATGAACTTTGCAGCAAACTTGTGCTATGTCTAAACACTTTAGACAATCTACAGACAGATTCATGACAGTCTTCCTTCATACCTACTTCCAACATATGATCGACTGTGGAGGTTCGAATAACCCAGTTATTCTAGAAGTCAAAACATGCTAAGTGAAACGCAATAATAATACTTAATCCTATATGGCCTCAAAACTTTTGAGTATAAATAAAACACCTCTTATTTAGTCACCATATTGATTACTCATTATTAATTGTATAATGTTTCGGATAATCAACTTAACACTCGAATTATAACAATAGTTGTCCCATGCACTAAGCTTGCACACTATGTTTCCTATGGTCATTACTTTGTGAAATAGATCAATTGAAAACTTTTCCAATGATGCTCATTTCACAATTCCTAATCCTTATCATAAGTGTAAGAATACCAAATTCTTGCCACTATCAGAATATGCTAGATTCTAACATTTTATGCAACGATCCTTTCGTAAAGTCACAACACAAAGTCACCAAGACTCGGCCAATGGAATCAAAAGGTTCTCTATTAGAAATTATTATAATACAATTCCATAGTCGTGAAGTCTCTCATTCAAAGTTCATTCCTTTGAACATCCTTCTTGCATAAAAGTTTCTAATCTAGACATAGATTCTTAATATCCAACTCCCATTATGGAAATATTTCCATATTTGTCATATGACAGCTCATTATAAATAGAATCTTATCTATTCATAATAATGTTGATATAGTCTATCCAGTACTATACTTCCAACTACTCACAAGCGACCAATTAATCCTCAACGAACTTTGGATTGTCCTTTAATAGTTGTTTAATTATTTTAGTCAAAACTGATTCTAGTCCCTTTTCCCTCTTAATGCACTAGGCATTTGGAAAATTTTAGAATGGTCAAATACTATAGCATATGCGATAGATCCTATACCCGAAGTGTATGGGACACGATGCATAATGTATTACATAAAGATATGTATCAATTTTTTGCCATAACATTTTATGTGCCCAGTTCTCACAATTCGAACTATGAAGAGGGATGTCGTAATCATAATCGAATTTTGAGAATGCAATGTGTATCCTTGACTAAATTTATTAACATTTCTCGATCTAAGCATTAGATTTTGAAATGAAGTATAATATTTTCTCCCTTAATTATAGCAAAACAATTTTTCAACCCCTACAACTTTGCAAAGTGAATCTTTGTTTTCTATAATTAATGTTGCTAACTTGCAATACTTACCATAATAATCATGCAACCACTAACATGATGATTATTTTCTTACCAGCATAACACTTATGCTCCCACTAGCTTTGACATGTATTCAGAAAACAACTGAACTTCTAGAAAACAATGCTTATTGAATTCCTTAAGTTCATATTTCTAATATCTGATGCTTTGATAAGCCTTTATCTAAGCTCTTTAAACTCATACACCTTTTCCTTAGAAGACTCACATGTGTGTCTAAAGAAATTTAGAAATTATGTTTCTAAGTTCCAAATGTTCAGACTAATTGCCAAATCTCACAATTCGAATTATGAAAAGGGATGCTGTAATCATAATCGAATTTGAGAATACAATTATCACAATTGCTTTCTTCTTAAAATCTTTCTTAGTGAAAACATTTCCTCACAATCATTTTCATAAAGGAGAGAAACCTTATGATACTTAGATTTTATGGTGTATGTGTTCCTATCCACGTGAATTTGCCAAAACCAAGGTTTGCGACAAATCCAAACTCATATGGACTGAACTTGTTCAATCTTTATTTCTCGCCTCATCATAGCACGAATGCCCACCATTGCTTCCAGGTTGTCAAGAAGCTCACCCTTACCTATCAATGTACTTTGATTGATCTAGATGCCTTGCCTCTATGTAATCCAATTGAGAACTCATACGCATAGATGACTTAAACTGGAATGGTACAGAGAACAAACTTGTGTCAACACGATAGGTTGTAAACCTCAAGTAGCGTGCTAGTGATGATTGATAAGGTTTATTCTTGATTTATTCTCGAAACTTTTTCCAAGATCATTAAAACTCCCACTGACCTCTTGACATATATGATTCTCTTGTCAAGAAAAATTCATTGACAAAACAAATATTCAAGAGTTAGTGTCGTTCTTATCAAGACAAAACACTTCACATAATTGGTCTTAGTTGGTTTTTGTCTTATCCAAGACATCACAACTTACCAATTTCAAATGTGCAAGAATAAGAAAACCCTTTTCCAAATTCCTCATTTGATGAGTGTTATAACCTTCTTAAGACATGCCACTCAATTCACAATCTTGGAGTATAACTCTAAGACTCGATATTGGAACGAAGTATGATTGACTTCTTGATTTAACTATTTCCACAATTCTCGATTCCTCTTTTTTAGACATACAAATGCACTAAGACTCACTTAGAGGATCAAATGAGAAATGGTTCTTAATCATTAAGACTTATCATAAAACAAAATAAAAGGTACTGTCCCTTCTTCTTTGAATGCAGAAACTTTTATCTTTCTACCAAATTGATTCTTCTTATTCGTTCTGCCATTCATTGAAACTCTTTCAATCAAATCAGAATTACGCTTAATCTTATAAGTATAACAATATTTACTAAATTTTTGTAAACCATGACGAATATTTTATATTTCTTTATGGTGGACTTGAGCAGCGCACAACCAAGTGTATTTGATCTCCCAGTCCTTCGATTGACTCTTAGTCAAGGAATTAGTCTCAATTTACCAAATATGAAAGTTTTTCATCCCTCATACAATACATGTTGCATGATTCCAAGTTTCTGTTCAATTGAAACTTGGGCGATGAGAAACTCTCCCTATTTGGTAAACTTTTGACATTACCACATTAAAAAAAACAAGAATCATATCCAATTCAACATTGCTAAAATTAGAAATACACAAACATCCATTTTCACACATGCCATTGCAAGGATACATAAACAAGATAAAACTCAAGATTTATTTTATTGCGGAAAAACTTGTCCTTACAATGCAATTCAAATGAAATTATGCTATTACATATTTCTAAGCAATTTATTCTAACTCCCAGTAGTAGCTCAAGAATCCAATCTTCAAGCAATGCGATTGAAATCCATTTCTTCACGATCAGATTCAACTCACTTCTTCCCTTAATCTCCCTCTCTTTTCTTGGATCCTACAAAACATCAAGATGTAATCTTATCACATCATGTATTAAGAATCAAAAAATAGGAACTTAAAAGAGTTAGATAGTGGATTTTATCTGAAATAGAGCCATACATCTTGACTCTCCCATCTCTTAGATCTCTCAGGTAGACTGGGCAGTTTCGTCTCCAATGCCCCTTCTCTTGGAATTAGAAACAAATGGACCTTTTTGGAATGGCACAAGGAACTATCTCATACTTAGTCCTTTTTGGAATTCCAATGTTGCCAGTGTCCATCGAACTTTGGGAGTTTGATTCACCAGACAAGTTTGCTTGATCATCATGCCAAATCATTAATGATTCAACAACTATAAGCAAATAGTTGAGATCAAGGAGGGTCACGTCGTGGTACATCATATAGTACTCTTTTACGAACTCACTATACGATTCAGGAAGCGACTAAAGAACCCAGTCAACAGCCAACTCACCTGAAATCTCGACACCCAACATCCTTAACCTGTCAATGTGTGACTTCATCTCTAAGATGTGTGCACATACAAGTTTCCCATCTTCGTGTTTACTTGCCAAAAGGGCTCGAGTGAGACTGAACTTTTCAAGCCTTCGAACTTGTGGGTTAGGGAGAATAATTTAGGAAGTGGAGGAAGTGAAGCATGATCTCTTGTTCCTCGATCATATCGTGGAATATCATCTTCAAAGGATTCAGGAAGACCATGATTGTCAGAACCATACATCTACAAAACGGGAGAAAATTCAAGTCAAGTTGATTGAGTCCTTAATAAAACACCCAAATGAGTCATTAAGGCTAGGATCCAACACAATACTCTACAACCTAGAAGAGGGATGTCATAATCTAGTTGCAGAATATTTGAAGGTAGGTAAATGACGATTTACCAATTTCCACCATGAAAAACGAAAATGAAGTTTAAGTTTTAAGTGAATTGAAACTCCTAGATCTTTTGAGATTCATTGAACTTTTCAATGGCATGTTTAAATCTCGATTATGCCCTTCAGGTTTGCGACTGGGATGCCGAGGATCACAAACAAGGTGTGAATAACCATGCAAATCACGTGGTGCACCCAATGCTACTATCACCTAATCAATGTGCCGGTTAGCCACACACGCTCCATTGATCTATGAAAACATCGAGCCACCCTTCACTACCAATGTCAACCCCAAATTAGTGTTTCCGGTTAACCACACACTCCACTAACGTTTGAGAAGGGTATGAAATGTAATTCTATGGATTAGCATCAAATTCACTTTTTGCCTAAAGTAACTAAGATTAGGAATTTTGTAAAAACATTTAGTTACTTTATACTTCATTATACTTTTAATGGAAAGGGTTTTCCCTATCTTACCCATTCGGCTAACGACCCTCCACCAATCAAGGAAGCGGTGGGTGAGAGCGGACACTCATTAAACGACCATTTTATAGGCCATAACCTTATCCCCCCCCCCCTCTTATAGATCGGCTTCGTGAATGAGGCCTACTAACGGTAAGACTAGCAATTTAAGTTATAAATATATAATATTAGACTTTTAATGTTATATATAGTATAAGGGTGTATTTTACACTTTTGAAATATTAGGTGGTCTAATTTAATAGATTATACTTTTAATTTAATTAAATGTAAAAGAAAATTTTATGGATTTATTAAGTCTCTTTAATTATACACTTAATTAATTTAATAAAACCATAAGGGTGTAATTTGAATTTTTCAAAGTACTAGGGTTTTAGAATTTAATATTTTAAAATCAAACTTTTAATCAAATTTTTTTAAATTCCAAAACTTGAGGGCAAGTTTTGAACTTTTACAAAACATTAGGGTTTAGAATTTAAATATTTCAAAATTAAACTTTTAATCAAAATTTAAATTCCAAAACTTCAGAGCAAGTTTTGAAACTTTTCAAAACTATCTACATCAAATTACAAATAATTAAATTAATCAAATAATTTGAATTATCTAAATTTGACCTAATTTAATTTTTCAAAAGATAATTCAAATCAAAATTACAGATAATCAATATTTATCTTATAAAACAAGTAATTATCTTAAATTGACAATTATCCATTAATTTGATTAGGATATCAATTACCATAATATAAAAATCTAATTTTAATTTGAAAAAACAATTTAAGATAATTATCCAAAGCAAATTAAGGCAAAAATCTCAAAATTGTGCTGTTAGACTGAATTCACGAGGTGAACACACTGTGTTCACGACATGAGTCTGGTTTAATTCGAAAATCTGCTGACATACTGAATTCACGAGGTGAACACACTGTGTTCATGACGTGAATCAGGTCAGATTCGAAATTCACATTTTTTTATCTTTGAAAACATAATTTTGCATCAAACACAATAGAAGAACACCCTAGGCTCTGATACCACTAATGGTTTATGAGCATTACGTCAACCCTATGGTGCACATGCAAAACCCTAAACTTTGGATCTAGGTTTATCTAGTTGTATATGAAATAATTATCCAAAGCTCTCAAACCTTAGATCTAGCATACTATGAACGGAATTAGGGTTTAGATATTACCTTTGATTGTTATGTAGCAATAACAATCTATTCCTTCTTGTAATTGGTTTCTAAAAGCTTAGTGTCACAAATGTCACACCTCTAATGGCTCACAAACACCAAGAGAACGAGGATGAAGAAGGAGAAGAGGAGAGACACTAAAAAACATCTAGAAACCTTAAGGAATCAGTTAGCCACGTTTTTTGTTCCCTAGGGGTCGTTAAATAGTGAGGCTATTAAGGTTATCTAACAAGGAAACCCTAATTTGACTGCTTAGGCCGTAAGCAGCCCATGGACTCCCTCCTTAGAGGCCTTGGACGATTTTTAATGGGTTTCCCCATAGAATTCATCCACTCCTCTAATATGGAGTTCATTAGCCCAATATTCAACTATCACACAATTGACAGTTCCAGTCCCCTTTATTTAATTAATATCTTTTAGCCACAAAATTAATTCTTAATTAATTATTGACTAATATTAATTAAACAATATGATTTCTCCTTAAATATATTATTCTCATAATATATTAATAAATCATAATTAATCCTCTCTCTCCATAATTCATCCAATCAAGTTGCTTTGGTGAAGGCAACCCAAAAGGACCATGCACCATCGGGTCAAGTACATACCAAAATAGTTATGGACTTAGACACTAATCCAACAAGAATATCTAGCAAAGATGAAGTTACATGGAATGAAACATGGACTCATCACTAGAAAAGGGATTAAAACACAAGAAAGGTGAAGAATCACTTACATTCTTGAGGATTCTTGATCGAACTCGAAATTATAGAGAGAGACTAGAGAGAGAAAGCCTCTTAGAGTGTGAAAAGGATGAAATGAAGGCCACTCATCCCTTATATAGGGGTGAGTTTACGGCCAGGGGTGGGGGTCCACCTGGAACTAACCGCAAACAGAGTTTACGGCCGTACACGAGTTTACGGCCGTAAACTCGCCTTGGCCGTGAACTCGTCGTTTTTCGAGGGAATCGTGAGTTTTTCACGCGATTTTTCGTTTTCCGACACGTATGTAATTATGAAAATAACCCTAGTTGATTTACTTAACCCAAGAAGTTGACGGAAAATTTAATAAAAATTAAATTTTAATAACAAAAGTGGGTTACAATAACGGAATAAATTTTGGGTTGTCACATCATCCCCCCGTTAAAAGGAATTTCATCCCGAAATTCAAACATAGAATACAAATCATTGATTTGGAAACAGATGTGGATATTTCTGTTTCATCTAATGTTCGCGCTCCCAAGTAAATTCGGGTCCCCGCTTGGCACTCCAGTGAACATTCACTATCGGAATGCGACTTTTTTTTGTTCGTTTAATTTCTCTATCCATGATTTCGACCGGTTCTTCCAAGAAATTAACGTTCTCGTTGATTTCAATCTCATTGAGAGGATTACAAGGGTTTTGTCAAATAAGCACTTCTTAAGATTTGAAACATGGAAGACAGGATGAATGTTACTAAGCTCTTGAGGTAAACGGAGTTTGTAGGCTACGGGACCTATCCTAGCAAGGATCTCGAAAGGTCCTATGTATCTTGGATTTAGCTTTCCATGCTTTCCAAAGCGTGTCATTCCTTTCCAGGGTGAGACCTTCAACAAGACATGGTCACCAACTTAGAACTCCAATGGCTTTCGTCGTTTATCGGCGTAGCTCTTTTGTCGATCTCGTGAAGCTTTTAGTCATTCCCGGATTTGTATGATCTTTTCAATGGTTTCGCAGATAATTTCTAGACCAGTGAGAGTGCTATTAGGGACTTGCCCCTTGGCTAGCTGCGTGTCGCCCACCTCGGCCCAACATAGAGGGGATTTGCACTTACGGCCATAGAGGGCTTCAAATGGCGCAACCTTGATGCTAGCATCTTAACTGTTGTTGTAGGAAAATTCGACCAAGGGCAGATCGGTGTCCCACGACTTACCAAAGTCGATGACACATGCTTGCAACATGTCTTCCAAAGTCTGAATGGTCCTCTCACTCTGCCCATCTGTATGAGGATGGTAAGTTGTACTCATGTCCAGCTTAGTCCCAAGAGCTTTCTGTAGGGACTTCCAAAATCTCGAGGTGAACCTGCTATCTCAATCAGAGATAATGGATACAGGCACTCCGTGCAGTCGAACTATCTCTTGAATGTAGATCCGTGTGAGTCTTTCCATCTTGAAATTTTCTTTGATCGGCAGGAAGTGAGCGGATTTAGTTAATCGATCGAGTATTACCCAGATGGTGTCGTACCCACTCGGAGATTTGGGTAATTTGGTAATGAAATCCATAGTAATCCTCTCCCACTTCCACTCAGGTATTTCTGGCTGCTGTAGCAAACCTGAGGGCTTCTGATATTCGACCTTCACCTTGGCGCAAGTCAGACACTTGCCCACGAAGGTAGCGATCTCTGCTTACATGTTTGGCCACCAATATAGTTTCTTGAGATCAAGGTACATCTTGTCCGATCCTGGGTGAATAGAGTATCTGGTCTTGTGAGCTTCATTCATGACAACCTCTCTGTATCCACCGAATTTTAGGGTCCACATCCGGTTCATGAAATAGTAAACTCCGTCTCCCTTGACGTCTAAGTTTTTCTCCATTCCTCTCAAGGCTTCATCCGCCACGTTATCGGGTTTCAGGGCTTCCATCTGAGCCTCTCTGATTTGTGCGGGTAAGTGGAAATGGACGATCATGGTAAGTGGTTTCACACTGCGACCTGAGTATTCCTTCCGGCTGAGGGCATCTGCTACCACATTGGCCTTGCCGAGATGATAGCGTATTTCGCACTCATAATTGATGAGTAGCTCTACCCATCGCCGTTGTCTCATGTTCAACTCCTTCTAATCAAATATGTGCTGCAGGCTTTTATGGTCAGTGAAGATTGTGCACTTGGTACCATAGAGATAATGTCTCCATATTTTCAATGCGAAGACCACTCCTCCTAACTACAGGTCGTGAGTTGTTCAATTGACTTCGTGTGCCTTTAGCTGTCTCGAGGCATAAGCAATAACCTTTCCTCGTTGCATAAGCACATCACCTAAGCCCTGGTTGGATGCATCGCAGTAGACAACGAAGTCGTCCGTCCCTTTAGGTAGAGACATGATAGGTGTGCTGTAGAGGTCTCGCTTCAATGTCTGGAATGCAATGTCTTGCTTTTCACTCCAACAAAAGGGTACACCATTCTGAGTCAGAGTGGTTAACAGTTTGGCAATTCTAGAGAAATTCTGGATATATTTGCAATAATAGCCAGCGAGACCCAAGAATTGATGAATTTTTGTGGGTGTCTTCGGTGATGACCAGTTCTCTATCGCTTTGATTTTGGACGGGTCCACGTGTATGCCTTCCTCGCTTACCATGTGACCCAAGAAGGTTACTTTTCGAATCCAGAATTCGCACTTGGAGAATTTCGCGTATAGCTTTTCCGTTCGTAGAGTCGCCACCACTAATCTCAAGTGTTGTTTGTGATCTTCCTTGCTTCTGAAATAGACAAGTATATCGTCTATGAACACAATAACAAACTTGTCCAGAAAAGAACGACACACCCGATCCATCAGGTCTGTGAATACTGTCGATGCGTTGGTTAGACCAAAGGGTATTACTACGAAATCGTAGTGACCATATCGAGTCCGAAATGCTGTTTTAGGAACATCACCCTCGTGGACTCGCAGTTGATGGTACCCTGATCTGAGGTCTATTTTGGAGAAATAGTTGGCTCCTTGAAGCTAGTCGAAAAGGTCATCGATCCAAGGAAGAGGATAACGGTTTTTGATGGTGAGTTTGTTCAGTTTGTGGTAGTCAATGCACATCCGAAAAGATCCATCATTCTTTTTCAAAAATAAAATTGGGGCTCCCCAGGATGAGGAACTCGGTCTGATGAATCATTTGCTGAGCAGCTCATTAAGCTGACTGGATAACTCTTGCCTTTCTGCTGGCGCTAGGCGATATGGGGATTTAGCTACGGGGGTAGCTCTGGGGATTAAGTCGATGCGAAACTCGACTTGGCGTTCATGAGGGATTCCCGGAAGCTCTTCGGGAAAGACGTCAGGAAAGTTGCAGACTTCGGGGATGCTCTCGAGGTCATTAACTTCCTGCTTCTCGTTAACGACATGGGCTAGGAATGCATGACACTCCTTTCACAGAAGTTTTTGGTCTTAGATGCACGAAATGATACAGAGGTTTGAATTGAGTTTATCACCATAGATAATGAGGGTTTCGCCATAGGGGAGATTGAGACGGATAGCTTTTTCATAACAAAGGATATAAGTGCAATTGGCGCTTAACCAATCCATGCCAATGATGACATCGAAGCTCTTTATGGAAACCGGCATAAGATTGATCGGAAAGGAATGATCATTTAGGGTAAGGGTACAGCCGCGGAATATATCGTTAGTGCTCTCTTTCTCACCGTTAGCCATTTCGACGGTAAATGTTTCGGTTAAAGATTGAGGTTTATGTTTGAGAAGATGCTTAAATACATGACTGACAAAACTTCTCTCCGCACCAGAATCGAAAAGAATGCATGCATAAGAGTTGTCGAGGAGGAACATACCCGTAACAACGGTAGGGTCGGCGACTGCCTCCTCTTGTGTGACAATAGTCAAATTCGGGTCAAGTCTAAGCCGGACAAGGTCAACGAGTCAAACCGGTCAACTCAATTAAACCATGTATAATAGGGTTTGTAGTATTTAATTTCTGCATAACTCACTATCTTAATGAGAAAACATCACTTGGAAAGTTCGTGTGTTTAAATTTCTTTAACCTTAGTGCTAAACAATGAACAAGAACAATAAAACAATGTTGCATACTCATAGGGAGTGTGTAAGATCCTAAAACATTGCATAACGGGGTCTAAGGACCTTGCATTGCGAAGCCGGACACTCACATTCATCACACACGAAAACGCTCTCAATCGTTTTCACTCTATCTCTTCTTATAAAAAATCTCTCCCAAATCTCTCTAAGTATGTGAAATCTCTCCCAAATATCTCTTTGTATGACAAATCTCTCCAAGAATGTCAAATCTCTCCCAAATCTCTCTAAGTATGTGAAATCTCTCCCATATATCTCTTTGTATGAGAAATCTCTCCCAGTATGTCAAATCTCTCCCAAATCTCTCTAATTATGTGCAATCTCTCCCTAATATCTCTCTGTATGTGAAATCTCTCCAAGAATGTCAAATCTCTCCCAAATCTCTCTAAGTATGTGAAATCTCTCCCACATATCTCTTTGTATGAGAAATCTCTCCAAGTATGTCAAATCTCTCCCAAATCTCTCTAAGTATGTGAAATCTCTCCCAAATATCTCTCTGTATGTGAAATCTCTCCAAGTATGTCAAATCTCTCCCAAATCTCTCTAAGTATGTGAAATCTCTCCCAAATATCTCTTTGTATGTGAAATCTCTCCAAGAATGTCAAATCTCTCCCAAATCTCTCTGAGTATGTGGAATCTCTCTCAAATCTCTCTCGAAATCTCTCCCAACTTTCTATAATCACTCGGGGCATCCCGACCCTCGAATTTGGCGAAAACAGCCCAAAAACGGAAGTCTACGCGAAAAACGGACTTAAGGAACCGAAACCCCTCTTAGGAACCGAAACCCCTCTTAGGACCCGAAAGTCCTCTTAGGAACCGAACCTCCTGATGAAGAGGAACAAAAGTACCCGCATCTTTTCCTAAACTCTTAAAGTCCCGGCCAAAGCATAAATTTCGGGACGAAATTCCCTCTAACGGGGGGATGATATGACAATAGTCAAATTCGGGTCAAGTCTAAGCCGGACAAGGTCAACGAGTCAAACCGGTCAACTCAATTAAACCTTGTATAGTAGGGTTTGTAGTATTTAATTTCTGCATAACTCACTATCTTAATGAGAAAACATCACTTGGAAAGTTCGTGTGTTTAAATTTCTTTAACCTTAGTGCTAAACAATGAACAAGAACAATAAAACAATGTTGCATACTCATAGGGAGTGTGTAAGATCCTAAAACATGGCATAACGGGGTCTAAGGACCTTGCATTGCGAAGCCGGACACTCACATTCATCACACACGAAAACGCTCTCAATCGTTTTCACTATATCTTTTCTTATCAAAAATCTCTCCCAAATCTCTCTAAGTATGTGAAATCTCTCCCAAATATCTCTTTGTATGAGAAATCTCTCCAAGAATGTCAAATCTCTCCCAAATCTCTCTAAGTATGTGAAATCTCTCCCACATATCTCTTTGTATGAGAAATCTCTCCCAGTATGTCAAATCTCTCCCAAATCTCTCTAAGTATGTGAAATCTCTCCCTAATATCTCTCTGTATGTGAAATCTCTCCAAGAATGTCAAATCTCTCCCAAATCTCTCTAAGTATGTGAAATCTCTCCCACATATCTCTTTGTATGAGAAATCTCTCCAAGTATGTCAAATCTCTCCCAAATCTCTCTAAGTATGTGAAATCTCTCCCAAATATCTCTCTGTATGTGAAATCTCTCCAAGTATGTCAAATCTCTCCCAAATCTCTCTAAGTATGTGAAATCTCTCCCAAATATCTCTTTGTATGTGAAATCTCTCCAAGAATGTCAAATCTCTCCCAAATCTCTCTGAGTATGTGGAATCTCTCTCAAATCTCTCTCGAAATCTCTCCCAACTTTCTATAATCACTCGGGGCATCCCGACCCTCGAATTTGGCGAAAACAGCCCAAAAACGGAAGTCTACGCGAAAAACGGACTTAAGGAACCGAAACCCCTCTTAGGAACCGAAACCCCTCTTAGGACCCGAAAGTCCTCTTAGGAACCGAACCTCCTGATGAAGAGGAACCGAACCGAAGGTACTGTTCACTACTAACCGAACCTCGCTTAAAAGGAAGAACCGAACCGAAGGTACTGTTCCCACTAACCGAACCTCGCTTAAAAGGAAGAACCGAACCGAAGGTACTGTTCACTACAGTTCCTTCGGTTCTGGCTTCTCTTCGGACCGAACCCTCACCTTCGCTTCTGACTTCCGACCGAACCCTCGCCCTTCGCTTCTCGCTTCTGGCTCGCGCCTCTCGCTTCCGACTCAGCACCAGCAAGGACCGAACCTCGGCCTAGGACCGAGAGGTCTCGCTGGGAAGCCCTTTTTCTCCCGGTTTTCGATTAAATTCGCGTTTTAAGCCCGTTTTTAATTGTTTTAACATAGGATTTTCACCCAAAACTTTATTTTAAAATATAAGACCCCTAAATTAATGATTTAATCACATTTTAAGGATAAAACCTTATCCAAAAGAGAGTAGGTAAAGTACAAAGGTAGAGTGTTGACCTTACCTTATTTTATGACACAAGCAACCCCATACCCACTCCATGATTAACCCACATTCCTCCCCACCATACCTTGTCACTTCCCTATACTTTTTACCCCTCTCACAAGCCATCCCCACGTTCTAGGGCTGGTCACTCAACCTCTCTCCTCATTTTCTTCAATCACTCTCATTCCACCAAAGATTCAACTCCAACTTTTTCTCTCCAACTTTTCTCTCTAATTCAAGATCCCAAGGCTGATCATCAAGTGTTCTTCCACTCTTGGTAAGTGTAATCCATCCTCCTTGTGATTTTTACACTTCATTCTACTCAAATCATTGATAGCTTATACAAACTCCATAACTATGATGCTAGATTCTCAAAAATCTTCAAGGCATCTCCAAGTGTTCTTGAGTTAAACACCTCCATTCTTCAACAATCATCTACTGAAAACACTTAAGGTGAGTTCATACCCCTACATTTTTATGTTTTCTTAAGTTTTTAGGGGGGGGGGGGGGGGAATACAAGTTAAAACACCAAGAACATAACTAAATTTTTCTAACAGCTTTCATCAGAAAAGTTGGACTCCATTCACGGACTGTTTTGGACAACTTAAACATTTTTGTTTGAAAAAATGTTTTAGATGTAAGCAGTTCCAGTTCTTAGCTTTAAAATGACTACTTGCACATCTCCATACAATTTTTCTACAATTTATGGTGATTTTTACAAAACTGCCTATCATTTCAAACACCAATCCGGACCAGTCTGTGATTATGGACTTTTTCACCCAAGTTGGAGGTCATTAAAAATCATGATAAAAATTATGAGTAAACTAGACACATTTTGGGAACTCTCAGAATTTACGGATTTAGTTTTCAACTTCGTATGATTTTTCTATGACTTTTCAAAAACAGTGTAGAAAGGTTGAAAATTTGTTAACAGCTTATAGCTTTCATAACACTTTGTATTATGTTGAGCAAAGTGTATAACGATAAGTTCTAAATATTGAATGTGTTACCTTGTTAGTTTATCATCATAAACTGAAATATAGTCATTCATGATAAGATTATTCATTTATTTAAAACACGTATATTAAACTATAATGAGCATAGTTTATGGATTCGTAGCATTAAAGCATTCATAAAAGAATTCTTATACATTACAAACGTTTTGGATGAACTATAATAGGTATAGTTTATATATCATTTACTTCTCAAACTTATTTACCAAAGGTTTTCCGTTTAGTTCACGTAAATCTGTTAATGAATAAATTTGTGAGTCATTCCCTTCGGGTTACTTCCAAAGTAACAAAGTCAAAAAGTCCTGTAAATTGTAACCAGAGTCTCTTGTAGGGAGAACGTGATAGTTGTGTATAGATCTATATTGGGTTTGACAAACCCACACCAGAGCTGCTTGCAACAGCTAGACCGGCAGGTCTGTGGTGACAAGTGTCATTTAACGGCGACGCCTGAAGAACGTCGCATTACGAGGCCGTCTATGTCTAGTATGGTTATAATAACTCACATGTGGTATTAACAATCATAAGATTTACGGGTTCTAACTTTAAATTAGCGAGTTATGTCTATTTAGCTCACTGAAATTACTTTAAGTATGGAAAAATACTTATACGCCTTCATATCAAAAAGGGTTTTATATCGATTTAAAATCACTTTTTACGTTAACAATTACATACTTTATTGTAAACTTTTGGTCTTGGTATTTAAGACTACACATCATTCATTACGGAATTCTTCTCACATCAGAAAGGGTTTTATGCCAATTTAAAACCACCTTTATATTTTTAAGTACGACAAATATTTGTTCATTTTCGGTCCTGGTATTTAGGACTACATAACTTTTGTAAGGAAAATATCGGATTTTTCTGGAACAACTATACAATTACATGACAAGCTTTTCATAATTATATACAAAAACTTATGAACTCACCAACCATTGTGTTGACACTTTTTCAAACTACTTGTATTCTCAGGAAATCGCTAAACAGGTAACAAAGTACTTTTGAGGATGGGACGTTAAGGCGTCAAACTTATCATATTTTGTCAACATATTGTAATTGATTTTGAAACATGTAATTCATACAATGATGTAACTCTTTCAATTATATATATGTTGGTTGTGTTTACTTTCATCACTATTGCTATTGTTGTTATGATACTACACATGAAGTCCTCCACCCCCGGACGTTTCCGCCATCCTTGGTTTGGGGGTGTGACAGATTGGTATCAGAGCACGGTTTATAGTGAATTAAGTATATCAAACAACATAGGATATACAAACTATAAACACATATGGGACTAAGAGTCTCTGATTTTAAAACATTCTAACCGGTTATACTTTTTGAAAACGAATAGTTCTTGTTTAAAAGTATACCTACACGCAGTGCACACTCGCGTAGTGTCATAACTAGAAGAACATAAACTAAAAGAAGAGGAGTTGAATGCTACGAGTATGCCTTGGTATGAGTAAATCGGTTTTGGGAAGGATATAGCCTGATCAACTATATTAGTCCGGGAAGTGACTTACTCATATCGGGGGATAGTCGTAGGAGGGCAACAAGTCTAATAACCTAACTTCACCCTACAAAGAGTGTTATAATAACCAAATCTAAACATTTAAAATACTATAGGAGTATTTGTATGTTGCTATATCACAATATTATTAATATCTACCGCTATCTGCTTCTTACCCCTCTATTCTCGCGTAGACGATATGGCAGGATTTCACCTACCAGGAGACCCATACTTTCCCAACCAGGGAAATGCCGGCTGGATTGAGGAAGAGCCCGAAGAGCTGATTGAAGAGGATCCCGAAGAGGATCCCGAAGAAGAACCCGAAGAAGAAGAAGAGGAGGTAGACGAAGAAGAAGAAGAAGAAGAGGAAGACGACGAGGTGGACATGGATGAGGATGAAGGTGAAGAAGAGCCAGAGGAGGAAGTCTTCAACCCTCCTTACATTGCGAGGGTACCTGCAAACCGCTGGGGGCACAATGGGCATGAGCCCCGTTGGGCAACCATGATCGAGAGGTGGAGTCGGCAACAACGCCAGAGGTCACCCTATGGCGACCAACGAGGTTACTATGACCTCAGTCACGGGGGACCAGCTGACAGAGCTCTCCCCGTTATGACCCAGCACATCACGAACTTGGGGAACCAGAGTAGGGAAATGGCAGACCAGGTTCGAAATCTCAGCGCTATTACGGCAGCCACCGATGCACGCACCCGGGATTTGGAGAGGGACTTCTATCCATTGGACCAAATCATCGAGGACCTTACCGCTGCTCGAGCGGAGGTAAGGGAGTACCAGGAGAGGCACGCAGCTCTCGAGGAGAGAGTGATCGCGGCCGAGCGCCGGATTGCGGAGCTTCAGGGAGCCTCGACCTCATCCCAGGGCCACCATGGATCAGATGCTACACGCCACGAGTAGTGTTCGCGCTACTTACATTTTGTTATAAATCTAGGATTTCGAGTATGCGTTGGTTCTACTCTTTATTGCGAATAGGTTAACCTCGCGACTAAGTGATCACACTAGTCAAAGGGGTTTTTGTACTGCCAAAACTTTATCTTTTATTATGATGTAATGTAGACCCTTATGAGGTCAAATTCCTCAAAACAATATGTACTAACAAATTAGCAATGAATGTGGCATGTATTTTACTTCCTTTGATGCTGACACAAACCAAGCACCTGACTCTGCTCGGGTCAACACTATTTAATTCATAAGTTTAATTGCATAAACTTTGCGATGAATTGCCTTCTAAATTAATAAACTCGGACAAAATACAATTGAGATGAAACAAGTAACGCTCGACTCGTTATCACCATTGAAGTCTTACCGACAAGTCTTTCTTTTTATTTTCTTATGTCAGAACCATGCCACCAAGGAAAAGACCAAGACCTTCCGGAAACTCAGCACCACCCCCTCCGCCACCACCTCCGGAGTTTGATCCTGTGATGTTTCAGGCTGCAGTAACAGCAGCCGTGGCGGCAGCAATGTCGCAAATGGGTACAAATGGTTCCGGCGGTTCTGGATCCGGGAATACTAACTCGAATCAGGGGGACAGCACGGGGCGCACTAAGGAGTGTTCGTACAATGACTTCACTAATGGCAAACCCGATCCTTTCGACGGAAGCAGGGGCGTCATAGCGCTGATGCAATGGTTCGAAAGGACCGAAGCAGTCTTCGAAATCTGTGCTTGTCCCGAAGCAAGCAAAGTCAAGTATGCGGCATTCACTTTCACAAGAAAAGCTCTTACTTGGTGGAATGGCCGAGTTAAGTCACTTACTCCTGCAGTGGCTAACTCCATAGGCTGGGAAAACTTAAAAGCGTTGATGTTAAAGGAGTATTGCCCGAGGGGAGAAATACAAAAACTCGAAGAGGAACTCTGGAATCTCAAGATGTCGGGGACGGATCTTGAAGCTTATACTGCCCGATTCAATGACCTAGCACTCCTCTGCCCTGCAATGGTCACTCCGGAGGAGAAAAAGGTAGAACGATACCTTTGGGGGCTATCATCCCAGATTCATGATAGTGTTCTGGCCTCGAAACCTACTACCTTTGAAAGTGCCAAGGAATTGGCACAACAACTTATCGATCATAGGGCCAGCCGTGGCACCATGGTCGCCGCCACCAACCAAACGAAAGGAGGGAACAACAAGAGGAAGTTCTGGAACAGTAAAAAGAAACAACCGGTGCAGGACCCCACAAAGAAGCAACAGACTGTTGCTGTCCGTGCAGCCACTACTGCTCCCGCTCCAGCGCCACCAAAGCAATACGCAGGAACTCTTCCCAAGAGCAACAAGTGCAACTTCCACCATACCGGTGCTTGTCGGGAAATGCACTGCAGAAATTGCAACAGGAAGGGGCACACTGCTCGATTTTGTAAAGTGCCAGCCCAATCCGCCCCTCAAGTCGCCCCAGCCGCTAACACCGGAGCAAGTCAAACCTGTTACGGATGTGGAGAGGCAGGGCACTTCAAAAGAAACTACCCAAAAGCACGAAACACCAATGCTGGAGGTGTAGGGAAAGTCCTGACGATGGGACACGGAGAAGCAATCAAGGATCCCTCGGTGGTTTCTGGTACGTTTCTCCTCAATAACACATATGCATGCGTACTATTTGATAGTGAAGCAGAGAGGAGTTTTGTGAGCCATGAATTCAAACAATTACTAAAACAAACCCCTCATTCATTAAAAGATACATACGTAGTAGAAATGGCTAATAGGAAAGAAGAGCACACTAATGATATATACTCAGGGTGTACCCTCACTCTAGACAACCATTCGTTTAAAGTAGACCTGATGCCGGTCACAATAAAATGCTTTGACATAATCATCGGTATGGATTGGTTAAGTTCACATCGTGCCGACATTCTATGTTACGAAAGGGCCGTTCGCCTTAATCTGCCGAATGGCGAAACCCTCTTCATCTATGGCGACAAACCCAGTTCAAATTTGCAAGGCATCTCTTGCGTCAAGGCCCAAAAGTATCTCCGAAAGGGGTACCACGCATTTCTAGCCCACGTAGTAGATACGAAACAAGAGGTGAAGGATATCAACGACATTCCCGAGGTGTGCAACTATCCCGATGTATTCCCCGAAGATCTTCCAGGTGTACCCTTCGCACGACAAGTCGAATTCCGAATCGACTTAATCCCAAGAGCTACCCCCGTCGCCAAGGCTCCATACCGCTTAGCACCGGCAGAAATGCAAGAACTTTCCAGCCAGTTAAATGAACTGTTGAGCAAAGGATTTATCAGGTCAAGCTTCTCACCCTGGGGAACACCGGTCCTGTTTGTAAAGAAGAAGGACGGATCTTTTCGCTTGTGCATAGACTACCGGGAGCTAAACAAACTCACTATCAAGAACCGATATCCCTTACCCCGAATCGATGACCTCTTCGACCAACTCCAAGGAGCAAGCTACTTTTCAAAAATCGACCTGAGGTCGAGTTATCATCAACTACGAATACAAGAAGAGGATATTCCCAAGACTGCGTTCAGAACTCGCTACGGGCACTATGAGTTTGTGGTAATGCCCTTCGGATTAACGAACGCACCGGCAATATTTATGGACCTGATGAATCGAGTGTGTCGACCCTACTTAGACAAATTCGTGATTGTGTTCATCGACGATATTTTAATCTACTCCTGAAGCAAGGAAGAGCACCGTCAACATCTCCGGCTAATCTTGGAAACACTGAGGGCTGAGAAGCTTTACGCCAAATTCTCTAAATGCGAATTCTGGATTAGAGAAGTGAATTTTCTTGGCCATGTGGTTAGCGAGAAGGGGATACACGTGGATCCCGCTAAAATTAAAGCTATCAAAAACTGGTCAACACCTACAACGCCGACGAAAATTCGACAATTTTTAGGGCTCGCCGGCTACTACCGAAGATTCATACAAAACTTCTCGAAGATCGCCAAACCACTCACCACCCTGACTCAAAAAGGTGTGGTATTTAAGTGGGGAGATAAACAAGAAGCCGCTTTCCAGACATTAAAACAAGCCCTATGCAGCGCACCAGTTTTGTCTCTTCCAGAAGGAACTGATGACTTAGTGGTATATTGCGATGGTTCAAATCAAGGCCTCGGATGCGTGCTCATGCAGAGAGGGAAAGTCATCGCCTACGCGTTAAGGCAACTTAAAACACACAAAGTTAATTACACTACCCATGACCTTGAATTGGGAGCGGTAGTGTTCGCTTTAAAGATCTGGAGGCACTACCTCTACGGCACAAAATGTACCATCTTCACCGATCACAAAAGTCTTCAGCATATCCTCAATCAGAAAGAGCTCAACATGCGGCAACGGAGATGGGTTGAACTGCTAAACGACTACGAGTGTGAAATTCGCTACCACCCGGGCAAGGCCAATGTAGTGGCTGATGCCCTAAGCAGGAAGGAATATTCGGGCCGCCTAGTAAGATCCTTAACCATGACCATCCATTCCCACCTGGCCACGCAAATCAGGGAAGCTCAACTAGAAGCCTTGAAACCAGAGAATGTGGCAGGTGAGGCATTAAGGGGAATGGATAAGAACTTAGAAGTCAAGGATGACGGAACCCGTTATCTCAGTAACCGAATCTGGACACCGAAGTTCGGTGGGATCCGAGACGTGGGCATGAATGAAGCACACAAGACTCGATACTCCATCCATCCAGGGTCAGACAAGATGTATCTAGACCTCAAAAAGTTATACTGGTGGCCGAATATGAAAGCCGAGATTGCTACATATGTGGGCAAGTGTCTGACTTGCGCCAAGGTCAAGGTGGAATACCAGAAACCCTCAGGACTACTACAACAGCCTGATATACCGGAATGGAAGTGGGAACAGATAACCATGGACTTCATAACCAAGCTGCCTAAGACTTCGGGCGGGTTTGACACTATATGGGTAATTGTAGACAGATTGACCAAGTCTGCGCACTTCCTGCCAATAAAGGAAACCGACAAGATGGAGAAGTTAACCAGGATATACATCAAGGAGATTGTGCGACTGCATGGTGTACCAATATCTATTATCTCAGACCGAGATAGTAGGTTCACTTCGAGATTTTGGCAGTCCCTGCAGAAATCCTTGGGAACTAGGCTAGACATGAGTATGGCCTACCATCCACAAACCGACGGGCAGAGCGAGCGCACTATACAAATCTTAGAAGACATGTTGAGAGCCTGTGTGATAGACTTTGGTAAAGCGTAGGATACCCATTTGCCGCTGATTGAATTCTCCTACAATAACAGCTATCACACCAGCATTAAAGTCGCTCCATTCGAAGCCCTTTACGGTCGCAAGTGCAGATCACCCCTATGTTGGGCTGAAGTGGGGGATACTCAGATAGCTAGGGGGCAAGTCCCTAATAGCACCCTCACTGGTCCTGAAATCATAAGGGAGACCATAGAAAAGATTGTTCAAATCCGAGAAAGGCTGAAGGCCTCCCGAGATCGGCAAAAGAGTTATGCGGATAAGCGACACAAACCTTTGGAATTCCAGGTTGGTGATCGTGTGTTACTAAAAGTTTCCCCTTGGAAAGGAATGATACGTTTCGGCAAACGTGGGAAACTAAACCCGAGGTACATTGGACCGTTCGAAATCCTCGCCAGGATTGGTCCTGTGGCGTACAAACTTCGATTACCTCAAGAACTCGATAAGGTACATCCCACCTTTCACGTATCGAACCTGAAGAAGTGTCTATCCGACGAGAAACTTGTAATACCTCTCGACGAGATCGAAGTTAACGAAAATCTCCACTTCGTAGAGGAGCCGGTAGAGATTATGGATCGGGAGGTCAAAAGAACGAAACAAAGTCGTATTCCCATCGTGAAGGTTCGATGGAACGCTAAACGAGGACCTGAGTTCACCTGGGAGCGTGAAGACCAAATGAAACAAAAGTACCCGCATCTTTTCCTAAACTCTTAAAGTCCCGGCCAAAGCATAAATTTCGGGACGAAATTCCCTCTAACGGGGGGATGATATGACAATAGTCAAATTCGGGTCAAGTCTAAGCCGGACAAGGTCAACGAGTCAAACCGGTCAACTCAATTAAACCTTGTATAGTAGGGTTTGTAGTATTTAATTTCTGCATAACTCACTATCTTAATGAGAAAACATCACTTGGAAAGTTCGTGTGTTTAAATTTCTTTAACCTTAGTGCTAAACAATGAACAAGAACAATAAAACAATGTTGCATACTCATAGGGAGTGTGTAAGATCCTAAAACATGGCATAATGGGGTCTAAGGACCTTGCATTGCGAAGCCGGACACTCACATTCATCACACACGAAAACGCTCTCAATCGTTTTCACTATATCTTTTCTTATCAAAAATCTCTCCCAAATCTCTCTAAGTATGTGAAATCTCTCCCAAATATCTCTTTGTATGAGAAATCTCTCCAAGAATGTCAAATCTCTCCCAAATCTCTCTAAGTATGTGAAATCTCTCCCACATATCTCTTTGTATGAGAAATCTCTCCCAGTATGTCAAATCTCTCCCAAATCTCTCTAAGTATGTGAAATCTCTCCCTAATATCTCTCTGTATGTGAAATCTCTCCAAGAATGTCAAATCTCTCCCAAATCTCTCTAAGTATGTGAAATCTCTCCCACATATCTCTTTGTATGAGAAATCTCTCCAAGTATGTCAAATCTCTCCCAAATCTCTCTAAGTATGTGAAATCTCTCCCAAATATCTCTCTGTATGTGAAATCTCTCCAAGTATGTCAAATCTCTCCCAAATCTCTCTAAGTATGTGAAATCTCTCCCAAATATCTCTTTGTATGTGAAATCTCTCCAAGAATGTCAAATCTCTCCCAAATCTCTCTGAGTATGTGGAATCTCTCTCAAATCTCTCTCGAAATCTCTCCCAACTTTCTATAATCACTCGGGGCATCCCGACCCTCGAATTTGGCGAAAACAGCCCAAAAACGGAAGTCTACGCGAAAAACGGACTTAAGGAACCGAAACCCCTCTTAGGACCCGAAAGTCCTCTTAGGAACCGAACCTCCTGATGAAGAGGAACCGAACCGAAGGTACTGTTCACTACTAACCGAACCTCACTTAAAAGGAAGAACCGAACCGAAGGTACTGTTCCCACTAACCGAACCTCGCTTAAAAGGAAGAACCGAACCGAAGGTACTGTTCACTACAGTTCCTTCGGTTCTGGCTTCTCTTCGGACCGAACCCTCACCTTCGCTTCTGACTTCCGACCGAACCCTCGCCCTTCGCTTCTCGCTTCTGGCTCGCGCCTCTCGCTTCCGACTCAGCACCAGCAAGGACCGAACCTCGGCCTAGGACCGAGAGGTCTCGCTGGGAAGCCCTTTTTCTCCCGGTTTTCGATTAAATTCGCGTTTTAAGCCCGTTTTTAATTGTTTTAACATAGGATTTTCACCCAAAACTTTATTTTAAAATATAAGACCCCTAAATTAATGATTTAATCACATTTTAAGGATAAAACCTTATCCAAAAGAGAGTAGGTAAAGTACAAAGGTAGAGTGTTGACCTTACCTTATTTTATGACACAAGCAACCCCATACCCACTCCATGATTAACCCACATTCCTCCCCACCATACCTTGTCACTTCCCTATACTTTTTACCCCTCTCACAAGCCATGCCCACGTTCTAGGGCTGGTCACTCAACCTCTCTCCTCATTTTCTTCAATCACTCTCATTCCACCAAAGATTCAACTCCAACTTTTTCTCTCCAACTTTTCTCTCTAATTCAAGATCCCAAGGCTGATCATCAAGTGTTCTTCCACTCTTGGTAAGTGTAATCCATCCTCCTTGTGATTTTTACACTTCATTCTACTCAAATCATTGATAGCTTATACAAACTCCATAACTATGATGCTAGATTCTCAAAAATCTTCAAGGCATCTCCAAGTGTTCTTGAGTTAAACACCTCCATTCTTCAACAATCATCTACTGAAAACACTTAAGGTGAGTTCATACCCCTACATTTTTATGTTTTCTTAAGTTTTTAGGGGGGGGAATACAAGTTAAAACACCAAGAACATAACTAAAATTTTCTAACAGCTTTCATCAGAAAAGTTGGACTCCATTCACGGACTGTTTTGGACAACTTAAACATTTTTGTTTGAAAAAATGTTTTAGATGTAAGCAGTTCCAGTTCTTAGCTTTAAAATGACTACTTGCACATCTCCATACAATTTTTCTACAATTTATGGTGATTTTTACAAAACTGCCTATCATTTCAAACACCAATCCGGACCAGTCTGTGATTATGGACTTTTTCACCCAAGTTGGAGGTCATTAAAAATCATGATAAAAATTATGACTAAACTAGACACATTTTGGGAACTCTTAGAATTTATGGATTTAGTTTTCAACTTTGTATGATTTTTCTATGACTTTTCAAAAACAGTGTAGAAAGGTTGAAAATTTGTTAACAGCTTATAACTTTCATAACACTTTGTATTATGTTGAGCAAAGTGTATAACGATAAGTTCTAAATATTGAATGTTTTACCTTGTTAGTTTATCATCATAAACTGAAATATAGTCATTCATGATAAGATTATTCATTTATTTAAAACACGTATATTAAACTATAATGAGCATAGTTTATGGATTTGTAGCATTAAAGCATTCATAAAAGAATTCTTATACATTACAAACGTTTTGGATGAACTATAATAGGTATAGTTTATATATCATTTACTTCTCAAACTTATTTACCAAAGGTTTTCTGTTTAGTTCACGTAAATCTGTTAATGAATAAATTTGTGAGTCATTCCCTTCGGGTTACTTCCAAAGTAACAAAGTCAAAAAGTCCTGTAAATTGTAACCAGAGTCTCTTGTAGGGAGAACGTGATAGTTGTGTATAGATCTATATTGGGTTTGACAAACCCACACCAGAGCTGCTTGCAACAGCTAGACCGGCAGGTCTGTGGTGACAAGTGTCATTTAACGGCGGCGCCTGAAGAACGTCGCATTACGAGGCCGTCTATGTCTTGTATGGTTATAATAACTCACATGTGGTATTAACAATCATAATATTTACGGGTTCTAACTTTAAATTAGCGAGTTATGTCTATTTAGCTCACTGAAATTACTTTAAGTATGGAAAAATACTTATACGCCTTCATATCAAAAAGGGTTTTATGTCGATTTAAAATCACTTTTTACGTCAACAATTACATACTTTATTGTAAACTTTTGGTCTTGGTATTTAAGACTACACATCATTCATTACGGAATTCTTCTCACGTCAGAAAGGGTTTTATGCCAATTTAAAACCACCTTTATATTTTTAAGTACGACAAATATTTGTTCATTTTCGGTCCTGGTATTTAGGACTACATAACTTTTGTAAGGAAAATATCGGATTTTTCTGGAACAACTATACAATTACATGACAAGCTTTTCATAATTATATACAAAAACTTATGAACTCACCAACCATTGTGTTGACACTTTTTCAAACTACTTGTATTCTCAGGAAATCGCTAAACAGGTAACAAAGTACTTTTGAGGATGGGACGTTGAGGCGTCAAACTTATCATATTTTGTCAACATATTGTAATTGATTTTGAAACATGTAATTCATACAATGATGTAACTCTTTCAATTATATATATGTTGGTTGTGTTTACTTTCATCACTATTGCCATTGTTGTTATGATACTACACATGAAGTCCTCCACCCCCAGACGTTTCCGCCATCCTTGGTTTGGGGGTGTGACATCTTGCCCCATTGTTAGAACACTCCTGGTGTTTCCAGTTGTTGTTGCCTTGGGGCAGTTTCTCTTGTAGTGCCCGACCTTGCCACAACCATAACAGGCTTGACCGACACCTGCTCCGGTTGCCTGATTGGTTGATTGAACCGGTGTCATACAGTTTCTTGCCATGTGGCCCTTTTTGCCACAGTTGTTGCAGAGCATTTCACGACATGGGCCGGGAATGCGATGATGATAACTACACTTGCTGCACCAAGGAAGAGTACCAGTATATCCGCTGGTAGGTGCTTGAGTTGTAGGAGTAGCAGTAGGAGTAGTGGCAGCATGGACTGTCACAGTATGTTGTTTCTTGGAAGGCTCCTGCGAAGATTGACCCTTTCGTTGCTTCCAGAACTTTGTCTTCCCGCCACTCCTTTTTGCTGGTTCTGGAGTGGCTGTTACTTTATCCAAATCAACCCCGTGATCTATAAGAGTCTGCACCAGGCACTTGGCGCTGTCGAAAGTGATTGGCCTGGCAGCCAAGACATTCCCTTGGGTTGGGGGCATCAACCCCCATATGTATTTCTCTATCTTCTTGCTTTCCGGGGTGACCATTCCTGGGCAAAGAAGGGCTAGGTCTTCAAACCTATAAGTGTAGGTAGCAATGTCGGAACCCTTTATTTTTAGGTTCTAGAGTTTGTGTTCCAACTTCTGCATTACGCCCCGAGGGCAGTACTCAGCAAGCATGACCTCCTTCAGACTCTCCCAACCCATAGCATTTGCTAATGGCAGGGTTAGGGATTTGACCCGACTATTCCACCAGGTCAGTGCTTTTTTGGTGAAAGTGCAAGTGGCGAATTTCACCTTGTTGGCTTCAGAACAATAGCAAATTTCGAGGATAGACTTGATCTTCTCGAACCATCGAGTCAAAGTAATAACACCTCCAGTGTCGTCGAAAGATGAGGGCCTTGCATTCGTGAAGTCCTTATAGGAGCACTCCTTCTGATGCCCTTGACTTCCTTCATGACTTTGGGAAAGATTACCACTCCCAGAACCACCAGAATTTATTTGTGACAAAGCAGCAGTCACAACGGCAGTAACGACTGCCTGGAACATTGCGGGGTCGAACTGAGGAGGTGGTGGTGGTGTTGGATCCGTCGAAGAATTGTTGTTCTGTTTGTTGGGTCTTTTCTTTGGAGCCATCTTGTTCTATATCAGGAAGAAGAAGATGATAAGTCCCTTTGACTTTAGTACCAAGAGATATGAAACAAGATATATCTCTATATGATAGATAAAGTGTTCTACTAAGCGACAAACGGGAAGGAGTTACTAAAACTAGTAAACTATCTCTAAGAAAGAATGAGTAGCAACACTTGGAATGAACTTCTACAATGTATTCAACTCTGAATAAAACACTCCTATAGTATTTTATGTTGAATGTTTTGTTCTATCGATGTCTTGTGGTAGGAATACTTGGTAAGTTTTAGACATGTTGCAACATCCACAGTCACTCCCAAGCAGATGTTGGTCATGTCTTGAATAAATATAGTTGATCAAGCTATATTGACCCTAGACATAATTACATAACTGCCCAGGTTTAATCGCAGTATCCAATATCCAAATACTTTTGTTTTGTTCTACTTATGATACTGTTTCTGGTATGTAGGTATGCTTGTATACTTGGAGTAAAAATACTAATATTTTTAAAGTACACTTTTAGTTCAGAGCACTTCGTCCCCTTTGTGTTTATAGTTGTATACCATGTAAATTTTGGTATAATTAGTTCATTATAAACTATAGCTCTGATACCAATCTGTCACACCCCCGAACCATCAGAAAAACAACGGCGGAAACGTCCGGGGGAGGGTGACGTCATGCGTAGTATCATAACAATCGTATCATAGCAATCAAAGTAAACACAACCATTACATTACAATATGAATATTTACATCTATTTGGAAACATAGTTTGTATACATCGATATAAACAAAAGATAAAGACGAGACTCCAAAATCCTCCGTCTTCTCCAAAAGCAGGCAAGGTACCTGTCTATCGTTGCCTTGAGAATACAAGCGGTTTGAAAATGTATCAGCATAAAGTTGGTGAGTTGATAAGCATGATTTTGTATTGAAGGCTAGTCACTGAATTTGTACAAATGGTTTCTTTTCATTATAAGTAAACTGTCATTTGTATCGAAAACCATTGTTAACAAGTTCTGAAATATGTATCCATGCTTTCCAAGAAAATCCAATATTTTCTAACATGTTTGTTGATTACTGTATGAAAAGTGTGTTCCGTTTGAAGACCTTGGCTACCACCAGTATGTAGTGTATGTTCTGTTAGAAAACCCTGGCTACCACCAGTATGTAGTGTATGATCTGCTTGAAAACCCTGGCTACCACCACTATGTATAGTAGTTTTATTACTTAAAAATAAAACCAAAGGTTGTGTCCTTGGAATACACTCCAGTATGTAGATAAATAGTTTTACTAATAGAAATAAAACTATAGAAGAAAGAAATCCCGTAAACAAAGGTTAGTTTATACTTATTGTGAGTCGTATAACCATGCTAATAAGACCGGTGACCTCCTTGACGTTTCTTCAGGCGTCGTACGATTACAAAATTTGTCACCCCAGGCGTTCCCTCCTAACTGTAGCTCACAGTTCAGGTGTGGGATTGTCAGTCCCGAATAGATCTATTCACAAATTTCACGATCTCCCTCCAGGAAACTCTGGTTATACTACCGGAGAGGATTTATTGGTACCCCGAGGGGCATAACGAAGATAAGTCTCACAATCCTGTATTAACTAGTTTACGTGTTGTCGGTTGTTCTCGAGCTCGAAATCGTTTGTAACGGTGTAGAGTATAAACAATTATACATGAAATAATTATTTAGCAAGATACTCTAGTTTTTTTGTAAGTAGTAATGGATAAGCTAAATCTGACATAGTTTATATGTTTGACTTTGGATGAAGTTTGAATATGTAAGACTGGTAATAAAATCCCAAACTATACCCGTTATAGTTTGAATGGTTTGTTACGTTCATGTATTGTTTTGAAAACTATGCAATTATGATTAGAAAACGTCCCTTATGCTCCGCATATTACAAAAGGGGTAAAGTATCTAATTGTTTGATAGAAAATCGTTGTAACTGCATCAGTTTTTAAGTTATGAAAACCATTATGTGTGGCTTGTATTCCCCCCTAAAAACATGAAAAACTCGGAAAAAGCGTAGGAGTATGAACTCACAGGTGGTTGGATGCAGAGGATTGAACTGGACGATCCTTGAGTTGATGTATGTTGCACTTAACGGAATCCTAATATCAAATAAATACATATGTGTATTTAAATTAGCGATTTCGTTAGATAAAGTGTTAAATAAACACTTGGTTTCGGTTAAGGAATGTTATCGGGAATTAATTGGATTGAGGAAAACAGTCTTTTTCCCACGAAAGAGCTGTTTACGGCCGTAAAGGGAGTTTACGACCGTGAACTGGGTTTGCGACCCAAGGGTGTACGACCCAAGTGTTGGTGGTCCATGGGCTTTACGGCCCATGGGTTTGCGGACGTAAACACTTCGACGAGAAGTGTGATTTTCGGTATTTTAGGGTCCTTTCTAGCCTCTTGGAATTTTTTTAAGCCTTGAGCAAAGCTCAAAGTAGGATTTAAAGGCCAATATTCGACCTAAAATGGAGTTTACGGCCATTGAAGGGTGTAGGGACATACACATGGGTTTACAACCATAAACCCATTTAGAGTTTATGATTTGGGTCAATTTCAAGGAGAAAAATCAATGGTTTTTAGTAAACATTGAGCATAAAGGGTAGTTACTTACTTAAAGAGGCTTGGAATGAGGTTTTTAGCCACCAAACACTAGTATATGTTCTTGTTGAGAGAGAATTGATGGTTTATGAGCACTACATCAACCCTATGGTGCACATGCAACACCCTAAACTTTGGATCTAGGTTTTTTCTAACTGTATGTGCAATAATTATCCAAAGCTCTCAAACCCTAGATCTAGCATACTATGAACGGAATTAGGGTTTAGATATTACCTTTGATTGTTATGTAGCAATAACAATCTATTCCTTCTTGTAATTGGCTTCTGAAACCTTAGTGTCACAAATGCCACACCTCTAATGGCTCACAAACACCAAGAGCAAGAGGATGAAGAAGGAGAAGAGGAGAGACACTAAAAAATGTCTAGAAACCATAAGGAATCAGTTAGCCACGTTTTTGGTGCCCTAGGGGTCGTTAAATAGTGAGGCTATTAAGACTATCTAACTAGGAAACCCTAATTTGACTGCTTAGGCCCTAAGCAGCCCATGGACTCCCTCCTTAGAGGCCTTGGACGATTTCTAATGGGTTTCCCCATAGAATTCGTCCACTCCTCTAATATGGAGTTCATTAGCACAATATTCAACTATTAGACAATTGACAGTTCCAGTCCCCTTTATTTAATTAATATCTTTTAGCCACAAAATTAATTCTTAATTAATTATTGACTAATATTAATTAAACAATATGATTTCTCCTTTAATATATTATTCTCATAATATTTTAATAAATCATAATTAATCCTCTCTCTCCATAATTCATCCAATCAAGTTGCTTTGGTGAAGGCAACCCAAAAGGACCATGCACCATCGGGTCAAGTACATACAAAAATAGTTATGGACTTAGACACTAATCCAACAGTCTCCCACTTGGATAAGTCTAATAACTATTCTGCATATGACTTCAGATCCTGATCCGCAATTGTAGCTTTCAAAGTCGTTGTCAACTCTGATCTTATCAGAAGCGTGTCCTTTAGATAAGGGATCATATATTCCTCCATTCTAGATATCGTATAGACTGAGACATGGATTTAAGTCATTCTCTCTGTCTATATATAGTTTCCCGACGTCCGATTTATGACGACTGACAACAGACTACAATTGAACACATCAACTTAGTCCCGACTTGGCTAAGCGCTTAGGGTGTCATCACTAAATCATCGATGGGCCCACATATATCGCTTTTATCCCACTTTGGGTAAAAGAAATGGATAAAATTTGACTCCAATGCTCACTTTCTCTTACTCATCAAATCACACACAACAATAAGTTTTATAACACCAAGTTACTGGTGCGTTTACTTATTGTCAATGTGCAACCGAATCATAATTATAACTCAAACGTCTCGATTTCAAGAATATACAATATTATCGTCTTACAATCACTCGTGATAAAATCCATGAAGTGATTCAAGTGAGCGTGGGTTTAATCCAATACTCTAATCTTATCAAAGTACTCATGAACTTTGCAGCAAACTTGTGGTATGTCTAAACACTTTAGACAATCTACAGACAGATTCATGACAGTCTTCCTTCATACCTACTTCCAACATATGATCGACTGTGGAGGTTCGAATAACCCAGTTATTCTAGAAGTCAAAACATGCTAAGTGAAACACAATAATAATACTTAATCCTATATGGCCTCAAAACTTTTGAGTATAAATAAAACACCTCTTATTTAGTCACCATATTTACTCATTATTGATTGTATAATGTTTCGAGTAATCAAATTAACACTCGAATTATAACAATAGTTGTCCCATGCACTAAGCTTGAACACTATGTTTCCTATGGTCATTACTTTGTGAAATAGATCAATTGAAAACTTTTTCAATGATGCTCATTTCACAATTCCTAATCCTTATCATAAGTGTAAGAATACCAAATTCTTGCCACTATCAGAATATGCTAGATTCTAACATTTTATGCAACAATCCTTTCGTAAAGTCACAACACAAAGTCACTAAGACTCGGCCAATGGAATCACAAGGTTCTCTATTAGAAATTATTATAATACAATTCCATAGTCGTGAAGTATCTCATTCAAAGTACGATTACAAAATTTGTCACCCCATGTGTGCCCGCCTAACTGTAGCTAACAGTTCAGGTGTAGGGTTGTCAGTCCCGAATAGATCTATTCACAAATTTCACGCTCTTCCTCCAGAAGATTCTGGTTATACTAACGGTGAGGATTTATTGGTACCCTTAGGGGTATGACGAAGATAAGTCTCACAATCCTGTATTAACTAGTTTACGTGTTGTTCGTTTGTTCTCGAGTTCGAAATCATTCGTAATGGTGTAGAGTATAAATAATTATACATGAAATAATTATTTAGCAAGATACTCTAGTTTTTTTTGTAAGTAGTAATGGATAAACTAAATCTGACATAGTTTATATGTTTGACTTTGCATGAAGTTTGAATCCGTAAGACTGGTAATAAAATCCCAAACTATACCCATTATAGTTTGAATGGTTTGTTACGTTCATGTATTGTTTTGAAAACTATGCAATTATGATTAGAAAACGTCCCTTATGCTACGCATATTACAAAAGGGGTATAGTATCTAATTGTTTGATAGAAAGTCGTTGTAACTGCATCAATTTTTAAGTTATGAAAACCATTATGTGTGGCTTTTATTCCCCCCCCCCCCCCCCCCCGAAAACACGAAAAACTCGGAAAAAGCGTAGGGGTATGAACTCATAGGTGGTTGGATGCAGAGGATTGAACTGGACGATCCTTGAGTTAATGTATGTTGCACTTAACGGAATCCTAATATTAAATAAATACATATGTGTATTTAAATTAGCCATTTCGTTAGATAAAGTGTTAGATAAACACTTGGTTTTAGTTAAGGAATGTTATCGGGAATTGGTTGGATCGAGGAAAACAGGCTTTTTCCCACGAAAGAGCTGTTTAGAAACATCCCTTAATGTTCCGGGTAGGAACAGGTGTAGAAACATCCCTCAATGTCATAGATCCACCTCATCGCAACAATCTGATGCTGAGTCCCATCGAACTTTGGTGGCTTCGTGTTGCTCAACTCTCGGTACAGCAATGAGTCACCCCCGTGTGGCTTGGCAGCAGTGACAGCTGCTGTCACACCCCCAAACCAAGGATGATGGAAACGTCCGGGGGTGGTGGACTTCATGTATAGTATCATAACAACGAGTAGAATAGTGATCAAAGCAATACAACCAATCATAAATATAATTGGAAAAGAATTACATGGTTTCAAGTATTACATATTTCAAAATGATTGATTACAACATAAGGCAAAAATAGTTGCTCAACGTCGTAGCATTCCATCCTCAAAAGCTTGAGGTTACCTGGGTTCGTTGATTTCTTGAGAATACAAGTAATTTTGAAAAAAAAATTCAACAATTAAGTTGGTGAGTTCATAAGCTTTTTGAATGAAATGTTGAAATCCTTTATTGTAAAAGTAGTGTTGGTTCCAGGAAAATCAAATATTTTCCTTCTAAAATATATTGTAGTCTTAAAATGTCAAGACTAATAGTGTGCTAGTACTTTTCCATTTAAAATTGTGAATCATGCAAGTTTAAATCGACATAAACTTACAAAAGTGATGTGTGGTCCTTAGTTTCAAGACCGAAAGTGTATAAGTAATATCCGTACTTATTAATACAAAAAGTGATTTTAAATCGACATAAAACCCTTTTCAGTTTGAGAAAATCCCCGTAAACTTTATGTGTTGTTAACTCCCTATGTGAGTCGCTATAACCATACTATGACTAATGAACCTGCCATGACGTTTCTTAGGCATCGAAAGGATAATGACACTTGTCACCCTAGAATTGCCAGTCTAGCTTTTGCATGTAGCTCAGGTGTGGGTTTATCAGACCCAATATAGATCTATACACAACTATCACGTTCTCCGTACAAGAGACTCTGGTTATAACAACAAAGAATTTTAACCCATACTCTAGGAGTAATGAGAAGAATGTCTCACAATTTATGTTAACAAGTTTACGTGTAGTGTGTGTGTGCGTGTAAAACCTTTTTCTGTGGGAATAAAACTTTTCAAAATGTGTTCGTTGTGTTAGTGGGAACATAAACTATACCTATTATAGTTTATCAAAACATTTTGTAATGGTAAAAATCTTCTTTGTATATGATGTAAACCTTTATAATAAGGTAAAAGACATGTAATATAGCCAACATGCATTTATATATGTTAAAACACACCTTGCTCAGCAAGTTACAAGGTATAAATAAGTTATCAACCATTTGCTAGTCTTATCTTTTTTGTTCCTGTTCTTGGAATAATTATGGAAAAATCATACGGAGTCGAAAACTGATTCCGTAAATTCTGAGAGTTTAGAAATTGTGTCTAGTTCGCTCATAATTTTTATCATGATTTTTATAAGTTCATAACTGGTGTGAAAACTTTCATATTCACAGACTGGTCCGAATTTGTTGCTACAGTGATAGACAGTTTTGTAAAAATCGCCACAAATTGTAGAAAAATCTTTTGAATATATGCAAGCAGTCATTTTAAAGGTATAAACCTGAACTTTTTGCATCTATTACAGTTTTGAAAATTAAAAAAGTTTAAGATGTTCAAAACAGTCCGTGAATGAACATTAACTTTGCTATTGAAAGCTGATGTTTGAGTTTAGTTAAGTTGTTGGTGTTTTAACTTGTATTCCCCCCCCCCCCCTCTTAAAACGTAAGAAAAATATGAAAAGATAGGGGTATGAACTCACCTTGACTGATTTCAGGAGATGGATGATGAAGAAAAGAAGTTTCCAAGTCAAGAACACTTGGGAGATGCTTGGAGATTCGAAGTTCTAACAAAAATATGATGAAGTTTGTGTAAGAACCTATGATTTGAGTAGAAAGAGGTGGAATAATCACATGAAGGATGATGTTACTTACCAAAAGTAGATGAAGAACTTTAAAATCAGCCTTGGAATCTCGAAATTTAGAGAGAGAGAGAGAGAGAGAGAGAGAGAGAGAGAGAGAGAGAGAAGTGAGAGAGAATGGAGTTTGTTCTTTGGTGGAGAATGAGAGAAATGAGAGGAGAGATAAGAGTTTTTCCAGCCTTTGACTAAGAGTGTCTCTGGAAAATGAGTGTAAAAAGGACAATGATTGACTGAATAGTGATGAATAGTGGCTGGGTATGGCCATGAAGTAGGTGTGGGAGGTTGCTTGTGTCCTTGCCCAAAGGATAAGTCAACACTCCACCTAAAGATCTCATCAACTAGATTTTATTCTTAGGCCATGATTTTCCTCCAAATATGATTAAATTATGAATATTTAGGGTCTCTTATGTTAAAATACGAGTTTGGGTGAAAATCTCGTGTTAAAATCATGAAAACAAGCTAAAAATGGAGTTGGGATCGAAAACCGGGAAGAAAAGGTAAAATTCTGAAGTCTGGCCGAAGGTTCGGTCCTTAGAGGGTAAGAACCGAAGGGAGGGTTCGGTTGATGGGTTAGAACCGATAGGAGGGCTCGATTGGTGTATTGGAACCGAGAGGAGGGCTTGGTCCGAGCTGTCTCGCAGGCGAACACATCAGGAGAGGGACCGAAGATGCGAAGGTTCAGGCCCAAGGGTGCGAGGTTCGGTCCTCTGAGGTTCAGTTCTGATAGGTTCTGACATGTTCGGTCCTAAGGGGTTTGGCTCCTAAGAGGGTTCGGCTCCTAAGAGGGTTCGGCTCAAAGAGGATTCGGCTCCTAAGAGGGTGTTTTTCGTGATTTCTTCCCGTATTGAGTGATTTTTGATCAAGTCAAGGGTCGGGATGACCCAGATGACTATAAAAAGTTGAGAGAGATTTTGAGAGAGATTTGGGAGAGATTTCACATACTTAGAGAGATTTGGGAGAGATTTCACATACTTGGAGAGATTTCCCATACTTGGAGAGATTTCACATACTTAGAGAGATTTCACATGGAGAGAGATAAAGCGAAAGAGATTTAGAGAGGCTTTATTTGAGATTTTTGTGAGTGTTTAACTTTGAAATGCAAGGTTTGTAAGCCCCGATTTGCCTTTTTATGAGTGTTATACGCCCCCGAAGGGTATGTATTAATGTTTTATCGAGTAGTTCCATCTCTTACCCTAATTTGAGGGTAGATTTCCTGAACACGTGAAACTTCTAAGCGATGCTTTGTATTAAGATGGTGTGTAGAACAATAGTAATCATAAGGTAAACCCTAATATACAAGGGTTATTTGAGTTGACCGGTTTTGATTTGTTGACTTCATTTGACTTTGACTTGACCAGAAATTGACGGTTGTCACAGCTGCAGTGGCTGCAGCAGCAGCAGCCGCCTCAGTAACAACAACATATCCCTCATGAAACATTTCAATCAGTGTGGTCATAATAGACCGAAGCATCTCAGGGATAGCCTCTCAGATTGCTGCAGCCACCTCCTTATGAATCATCATGTGGATCTCCTCATCACTGGTACCAATGGTACCGCTGCCCCCGTCGTTGCAATGCGTAACCACCATGATGTCTCTGAAACACAACATAAAATAATCAGAGACTCGATAGAGATCACTCACACTCGATCACTCACCCCTACTTGTTCCTTGGTTCCCTAGGGACTCTTACTTGGACTGCTCACTGATCCGGTGTCTCCAGTAGTACGGGCCCTATACTACCTACCATGCCACATAAATATTCACCCCAAGTCCTCCTCCTAGGATCCGAGTTCACAAGCACTCTATGTCTTGCTGAACACAAGCTACACCCTGGTAGACCTCTTATAAGCTCCTCTCTGCTACCTACTCACACTCGAAGTAATTCTCAGTAGCAGTAGCTCCTAGGCTAGGGCATCACAAATCAAGCCACTCTAGTCCTAGATTATGAAATACCTAGCCTACTCTCTAGCATGCATATCATATTTCATTTCATCTCATAACATATAAAGTAAGGGTATTTTGGGAAATCACCGTTTGGGTGCTTGCTGATTGTACACACTGATCCTTTCCGCTTTCTCTAAAAATCCTTTACTTGTTTTTAGAAAAATATTCACTTCTTTTGAAAACTTTTCTCACATCCTCAGTTTGAGTCCAGACATACCTAAAGGTGTATCCGAATCCCTCAAACCAAGGCTCTGATACCAACTTGTAACGATGTAGAATTTTTAACCAGATTTTCATTTCCAAACAAAATAAAACTGATTTCATCATTCTCAAATCTCATGTGTCTCAAATGTTGAAAAGTAACACATAATCCCAGGATGCTAAAAACAATCTTCTGCCAGTGTGTACAATCATGTCGGTGCCTTCCCCCGATCATCGGTAGTACCTGAAACACATAACACATAACACGGTAAGCATAAATGCTTAGTGAGTTCCCTAAAATACCACATGCATATAAATTAGCCACTCGAGGCTATAGCTCTATGAGACCTTCCGGTCAATGTGTCTTAGTGGACCTTCCGGCTCCACAACTCTGGTAGACCTTCCAACCCTACCCTGATGACCTTCTGGTCCTACTCTATTGACCTTCTGGTCCAACTTTGTTGACCTTCCAGTCCAACCCTGTCGACCTTCCGACCCGACCATATCGACCTTCTGGCCCGACCATATCGACCTTCCGGCCCGACCAAGCAACTCATGACATAACACATGCATATCATATAGAATCAAATATTCATCATAGCACATAAGACCTTCCGGTCACACATAACTACCACTCTAGGAAAGGTATAGTGAGAAAACTCACCTTGTAAGATAGCTAGTAAAATCTGGTGCCCGAACTCCTCGATCTAGCCTCTGCCTATCACAAGGATAATATTTCTAATTAATGCCCTCCTTACATTCTCATTCCTAGAAAATGGGTAGAAGACCATTCCACCCTTCCCTAACCTCTCTTAATCAGTTTAACCAAACCTTAAGGTCAACTGAAGTCAAATCCAGTCAACAGTCCAATATTGACCAGACTCGCCGAGTGCACTTGTGTGACTCGGCGAGTTCATGCGTATCCTCTGAATCCTCCTAAGGCCTCACACGACTCTTCGATTTAACCTCCCAACTCGAAGGGTTATCAATGGGTCACGAATCGCGGGACAACCCGATCCGACTCGTCTAGTCATCTCAGAGACTCGACGAGTCGTCTCCATTGCATCACTCATATGGACTCCTAAAGTCAGATCCGGAACTCTTACTCATAGATCTGGCATTCTAGCATCCAAAAGTCCTGTAAAGGTCTGAACTTGGGGTTCATGCATGGTGTATATTGCTCCATATACCATTATGACCCCATTAAAGCTTCATAGCTTCAAAACCCCTAAGGTTACTCAGACATGGCTAGCGACTTTCTGGTTCTCTGGACCTCACAAGGTCCAGATCTAAAGGATAACTCTAGAAAGGGTTTGGATGCACCTAAAACATCAAAATGGAGATATAAGTCCTAACTTAATAACCAAAGGAAATCTACTCAAACACAAGGAAGACAAGAGCTTATACCTGATCTGAAGCTTGAAATGAAGATGAAACTGATCCTCCAACTCTCATCTGAGATCCTTGCAACACCCTTGATCTTCTTCTCGAGGAAATGACCTCAAATTAGCCCCTTTCCTCTCTAGCTCACAAATGACTCTAGGGTTTCTCTCAAGGGATGAAGACACTGATGGGAAGGGGCCAAAGAGGCCATAAGTGCCTTTAAATAGGTCCAAGCCTGAGAAAATTAGGGTTTCTGCCTCCTGACTCGTCGAGTCACTCCTCATATCTCAAAATAATTACTTAATTTATCATACCTGGAAATCCAGATGTTACACTTCTACATGTGAGAATGAATGATTCAAAAAAAAAAAAAACAGTAATCGATTTATCCCTACTTCTTTCCAACCAGATTACACGCACAAAGAGACCCCCAAAAACTTAGTTCTTCAGCTTTTTTTTGCCAACCTTCAAGAACAAACAACCATGGATGGGAATTGAAGCTTACATTTAGGAATTCGAAATATATACCGAAATCCCTAAACACTTGAACTCGTCCCTCATTCTTTCCAATGTCAAATGAAATAATTTTTATTATAATGAAATAAAAATATATAAAAAAATTGTAAAGAACCTCTTCCTCCATGACAATCATTTCGGTTGATAAAGGAACATTTTTTTTTAAAGTTTCATAGCTTTAGGACTCGGACCTTGATGTGAATATCATCATTGATTTGGTAAATGTCTAATGTCTTTTAGGTACAATATCTTACCTTTAGACATTTCATGTAAAGCTCTAACCAAATGAAAGGAGAATCAAAGTTTAAAAAAAAATAGTAAGGTACTTTCAAGTATATATTCATTATAAAATCTAATATAAAAGTATATTGCCCTAAAGATAAATTTATCAAAAAAATTAAACATAAGAAAGAAAATTAAAATGAAACGTATATTGACATTTATATAAATTAAAAGTAACATTTAATGGCATCGTAATTTTGGACTAATAAAATAAATCGAAATTTAAAAAAACAAATTAGTGATGAATTTTAGTTGGTTTTTAATTTATGTATTTATGTTTTTACAACACTGTACTTCTCACACTAAAGGAATAGAAAAAACAAAAAACAAAAGTATGTTGCCATTAATTTTTAGTTGCAATAAATAAAAAACATAAAAACAAAAATAGAGAAAAAAAACAGAAAAACAAAAGTATGTTGTTATTCATTGTAAGTTGCAGTAAATATAAGACATAAAAACAGAAGAACGAAACAGATAGGAACCATATATATATATATATATATATATATATATATATATATATATATATATATATATATATATATATAAATCAAACCACAATTTTGGGGATGAATATTATTTTTCTGAACTGTAATGTTACAATGTAGTAGTTGAAAGTATATATATATATATATATATATATATATATATATATATATATATATATATATATATATATATATATATATATATATATATATGTAGCATAGGAAATGAATCAAAATTTGTAGTTTGTAGTCAAAGAAGATACATCAAAATGCAGAAAAACGAAGTGGATATAAGATTTAATTTGTTCTAACATTTTTTGTTTTTCTGCTTTTACAACATTGTACTTATCACACAAAAGGAATAGGAAAAATAGAAATACAATAGTATGTTGTATTCCTTGTAAGTCCTCCCAGCTCATCTAGTTAGCTACCGGGAGGGTCATTGATTTGACATGGTCATTCCACCAGGAAAGGGCTCTGTCAGAGAGAGTGCCCTAGCTATCTCCTTGGTTAGTGTTACTGGTACCGCCTCCCGTTCGACTAGTCCCATTTGTACTGATTTGAGCCGTGGCGGCTGCCACCATGGCTGTTACAGTAGCTTGGAAAATGGCAGTGTCCATATGTGGAGGTGGTGGCGGTGGTAGAGTTGGTTGTGTGTTGTTTTTGCCCCTGTTTGACTTCTTTGGTGGCATACTTCTGCCATAAGGTTTAAAGATGTTATCGAATTAGAACATATTAACTATAGGCCTATTCATGTTGAATGTACAAGAATAACGTTAAGAAAGACACATAAAGAGTCTAGTTGTATGGTTCTATAATATCATAAAATACTCCTATAGTATTTTTAAACTTTATGTTTGGTTCTAGAGTTTCCTTGTTTGGGATATTGGTAGGTTTTAGACTTATTGTTTACCACGACCATTCCCAAACACATGTTGGTCCTTTCTCGTATAAATCTAGTTGATCAGACTATATTTATCTCAGATATGATTACATAACTATCTAGGCTTAATCGTAGTGTTCAACTTATCTTTTAACTTTTGTGTTGTTCTTATTATGATACTGTTCTAGTAAATATGTACGTATACTTTATAAAAATATTATTATATTTTTAAAAATATATTTCTTAGTCAGAGTGTTTTAGCCCCATTGTATTTATAGTTGTATATCTTACATGGTTTGATATACTTAGTTCACTATAAACAATGCTCTGATACCAATCTATCACACCCCCAAATCGGAACGGCGGAAACGTCTGGGGGCGGATGACGTCGTGTACAATATCGTAACAATTGAATAATAGAGATCAAAACATTACAACCACTATACTGATAATGTATAAGTTTTTAAATCTGAGTTCAAATCATTGTTCGATTGACTCCAAAATATAAGACAAAATATAAGACGTAACACTACTACGCTCTGTCATCAAAACCTTGGTGGGTACCTGTCTACTAATTTCCTGAGAATACAAGTAGTTTTGAAAAAGTGTCAACAATTAAGTTGGTGAGTTCATAAGCATTTTTTATGAGAAATGTCTGCCATTGTTCCTGAAAATGATAGTGTGTTTGTAGATGTAAAATTGTAAAAGTCGAATATAGTGTTTTGTATAGTTTCGCATTTTATGTTATTTTACTAAGTCATCTTTGTGCGAAGTGAAATGTCTAGACTTAGTATATTTTTTGTACACTCATGTTCCCTATAAATAGGGATTGAGGTTAGAAGTAGATAGAGACTTTTCATAACAAATATCTATTTTCTGCTTATTTTGTAATCAGTCTTTATCAATATGAGATCTGATTAATATTTACTCTTCGTGTTCTAAATCTTCAATTACTGAAATCAAACTTTGCTTTTTCAAATCTCGATAACAATTCTCAACAATTGGTATCAGAGCAGGATTCAAACTGCTTCGATCTGATTTTCGTGTTAGAATCATTTGCTTTTTGAGTTGCAAATTTACTCAAAATTTTCCGCGCATTTTGGTTTTGAAAATCACATTTGATATTCAGATTTGAATTGATTCTGTCTTTGAATTGTTAAGTCGAGTAATCGATTAGTGATTTGTGATCAATTCAATTGATCAAATTCTCAATTTCATCAAGTTTTTCAAGCTTTCTGAAAATTTATGTGTTCATCAATGGCGAACTTCAACATGAATACTATGACTATCTTCTCTCACTTGCTTGGTTCTTCAACCAAAATTCCGATGTTAATTCCAAAATATTATGATCAGTGGGCTGAAAGAATGGAAGATTACTTAAATGGAATTGATGAAGAACTTTGGAATTGTATCGATGGAACAGTGCAAGCTCCTGTTAATGTTCAACAAATTGGTTCATCTACTACATCTACTGATGTTGCTGAACAACAAAAACATTTGAAGAATAATGAAAAGAGGTGCATGAGGGAACTAAGAGGTGCTCTACCTCCTGTGGTTTACAATTACATCCGTAGTTGTAAAACAGCCAAGGAGATCTAGAACACTCTAAAAGAGAAGTATCAAGGTAGCGAAAAGACGAAGATCAACTCTGTGAAGCAATGTCTAGTTGAACTGAAGGAATTCATACAAAAGGATGCAGAAACTCTTGAAAATTACTATGATTGTCTGAATGAGCTTATGTTTCGCTGCAATAGGTATGGAATCACTAGGTCTCTCATGGAGTTCAATTTAACTTTCATTATGGGTCTTCGCAAGGAATAGCGAAGTGTGAGCATGATGATTAAGAATCAACAGAGTTTTGATACAACTAAATTGAATGATCTCTACAATCAATTGAAAACACATGAATGTGAAGTTTCAGAAATGTATGAAGAATCTAAACAAAGTATTGGAGGTCCTTTGGCTCTTGTTTCAAAGGTAACAGAAACTGATGTTAATGAAAAAGATGGTTCAGATGATGAAGGATTTTTGATGAACTCTGATGATGAAGCTGTGGCATTCTATTCAAACAACAGAGTTAAGAAGTTTTTCAAAAAGCCTTTTAATCCAAAAGGAAAGGCTAGTGATGTGAATAATGCAGTCACAAGAACTGGAGGGGAGGAGAGGAAGAAATTGGAGAAAGCTAATGAGAAACAAAAAGATGCGAAAGAAGTGAAGATGCTGAAAGGTGATTCAGGAATTTACTGTCACTACTGCAATGGTGCGAATCATTTTGCAGCTGATTTCATGTTGCGAAAGAAAGAAGAGAAGAAGGAAAAAGTTAAAGATGAAGCATACTACTCTGAAAAGATTGAAGAGATACGTGCTAAGACCAAAGGAGTGTCTTTGGTTTCGAAAGGTGAAACTGATAATGAAGAAAGTGGTACGTATCAGATCTGGTCTTCAGGATCTGATGACGAGGAAATGAGGCATCCCACACATGGAGCAATGTTCGCAAGTTTTGAAGATTGCGAAGAGGAAATTTCAGGAAGGTGCTTTGTATCCAAATCCACGGACAAATCACCCATGACAACCAAGGTACGTGCAATACTTGAATCTTTTAATATTCCTTTATCTGCTTATGATGCTGAAATTGTTTCATTTGATGAAACTGTGGCTTATTTTGATTCTGTTATTGTGTCTGCTAGTACTGAAGCTCAAAAATTAAATATGAAACTAGGTGAGACACGGAGAGAATTAGAAATAAAGAGGAGCAGAGTAGCAAAACTTGAAATGCAGATCAAAAATATAGATTGTGATAGGAATAATCTTACAAATGATGTTAGGTTGTTGCTAGCACAAACGAACATATATTGTAATTCTGCCAAATGGCTATATGCAAAATTAATTGCTTTACATCATTCTTCTGACATTAGCAAAGAACAACATAGGAAACTGTTACCTTTTCTTGAATATGAACGTGAAAAAGTTGATGTTGTTTCTTATGATTGTGAAAGTACAATTGCTCAATTTGACAAAATACCTGATGATAGATATACGTATGGTATTGTCAAAATTGATGAATTTCTGAATGCTGATGAGTTAGTTAACATTGTCAATGAATGTTTGACAAAGAGTGAACAAGTGAAAATCTTAAAGAAAATAGAAACTTCAACTCTTGCCTCTCAATTCAATTATGCTGATATTATAATGTGAGTGAAATCAGTGAGATAGAAGAGGAAGAAGAGGTTGATTGTTCTCAATTGTCAATATTTAATATCACATCTAAGATTAAAGGTAAAGAAATTATTGTTGATTCGATAGTAGAGGATGAACTTGATAAACCTTTAACTTCACAACATTGTAAGTTTGATAATGTGGATGTTGAAAGCTGGAAATCTGATGATAATGAAGAAAACAGAGAAGAAAAGAAAGATTCAAATGAAACACCTCAACGAGTTGTGGTTAATCAAGTGTTTGAAGATACAAAAGAATATGACAAAATTTTAAATGACAAAGGCGCACATTATTTGGAAACCAACACAATGGTATATCCAAATTTTGTATGTACTGATAAAACCATTTTTCCAAATCAAGTTTTTGTCACTACTGGAAATGCTGAGAAAGTTCATCCTGAATTCAACAAAATGATTGAAAAAGATAATCTAAAGTCAACCACAGAAGGTTTTTTGCAAATCAAAACACAGAAGAAAACAATTTAACTCAAAATACTTATGTGTTTCAAAAACAAAAATAGGTGGTTAATGGTGAAAAACCAAACAAAATTTTTGAAAAAGTTGAAAAATCAAAGGCTGAAGTGAAATTAAATTCTCATGAATTCAAATTGATGGTTGGAAATTATTCAGCTGAACATAATGTTTCAAAAAGAAAAGCAAGAAAAGCAGTTTTCTGGCAAGTTGTGTCAAATGACAAACCAAGAGATGAAAATGAACAAATTTCAAAAACAAAATCATCAAAATTTCAGAGCAATAATAAACAAACAAATTTTGTTGATAAAAGTCCATATGTTCGCAAATATGAAAACAATTGAAAATTTGAGAATTCGCAAAAATTTGCAAATAATCAAAAGTTTCAAAATATTGGCAAATTCACGAAAACTTCATCAAGTTTGACAGATTCAACTCAAGAAAAAATAAAATTTTCCCCAAAACAGCCAAATTTTCCAAATCCTTCAGTTTCAAAACAGACCAAAGTTTCATATACAAAAGGAAAATATGATGTAAGTACAATCAATCGATGGTTTGAAGGGAAAGGAAGAAAATATCAAAGTGGGAAGTTTTCAGAGCAACAAATCAAGAATGCATTTGACTAGTTCGCAAATAACTCTTCCACTGCTAGTTCATCATCCTATCATTCGCAAGTTCCAGTTCAAAAATGGAAACCAGTTATCAAAAATGTGAATGTTGTGAAGGATAAGATTACAATAAATGGAAATCCAAAACTATTGAATGACTATATCTCAATATCTAGATCTGATGATGTTGATATAATGGATTCTGTCACAAACAAAGTGAAAACATGGTTTTTAAATTCAAAGAATTTGTTTCATTCTACTAATGATGGACCCAACAAGTCTTGGGTTCCTAAATTCTTTCAATAAATGCAGGTGATGTGTGACGAGCAATATGATTCGAAATGGTATATTGATAGTGGTTGCTCTCGTCATATGATTGGAAGAAAGGAAAACTTGCGAGATTATAGAAGCTTGGAAAATGCAGGAGTAGTCAAATTTGGGAATAATCACAAGTGTCAAGTGAAAGGCTATGGGAAAGTCACAAATGGAAAATTCACTGTGAACAGAGTTGCTTATGTTGAAGGACTTCAACATAATTTGATAAGCGTGTCACAACTTGTTGTTGGTACTGGAAATCAAGTTGTATTTAATGAAGATGGAAGTATCATTTCAAATGCGAAGTCAAATGAAATACTTCTCAAATCCAAAAGATATGGTGATATGTTTACACTGGACATCAAACCAATTGTGGGAAAACTTGTTGTGTGTTTACTATCAAAAGCATCTAATGATCTCAGCTGGCTTTGGCATAGAAGATTGTCACACTTGAACTTTCAAAATATTAATAAACTTGTCACTGAAGATTTAGTTCGAGGGTTACCAGTACTAAAATTTGACAATGATTCTTTGTGTGCAGCTTGCGAACAAGGAAAACAACATAGAAAAGGTCATTCGATTGTGATAGATTCAAAAATCGTAGAACCATTGGAACTTCTTCACATTGACTTATGTGGACCGTCGACTGTTGATACAATCAATAAAAAGCGGTATATTTTAGTTGTTGTAGATGATTTCTCTCGATTCACATGGGTGTTTTTTCTCAGGTTGAAATCTGAAGTTGCTCAGACGATGATTTATTTTATCAAAAAGATTGAACTTAGTCTAAAAAAGAATGTACGAAAAATTAAAAGCGATAATGGTTCTGAGTTTAAAAATCAAACTCATGATATTTTTCTCACAAGCAAAGGCATTTCGTATAATTTCTCATCACCATATACTCCACAACAAAATGGTGTTGTTGAAAGAAGAAATCGATCTCTATGCGAAGCAGCCAGAACCATGTTAACATATGCAAATCTACCTCAATATCTTTGGGCAGAAGCTGTGTCCACTGCATGTTTTACTCAGAATCGATCATTCATTCATCAAAGATTCAATGTTACTCCATATGAAATAATCAATAATCGGAAACCTAATGTAAAATTCTTTCATGTTTTTGGTTGCAGGTGCTTTATCATGAATCTCAAAGATAATTTGTCCAAGTTCCAAGCTAAAGCTGATGAAGGCATATTCTTAGGATATTCACAGAATTCAGTTGCATACAGAGTGCTTAATAAAAGAACAAGAAAAGTTGAAGAAACTTTCAATTTAACGTTTGATGATTACTATCTTAAACAAATATATAGTAAATTTGAGAATAAATCAATACTTGTGGATTCAAATACTCAAATTGATAATTCTGAAATCAATGATTTTGATTATGACTTAATTTTCGAAATTCCTGACAGGGCAATTGAAGCAGAAAATAGTGCTCCTGATAATCAAACATCAGAATCCTCAAAACATACTGATGATTCGACAATAACTACAAAGTCAATAACTTGTGAAAGTACGCCTGATATTTGTATGGAGGAGGAGCATACGAGTATTCATGAAGATAGTCAGCCAACTTTCGAGGGGGAGAATGAAATTATGAATCATCAAGTTGAGGGGGAGCATTCGCAGAATCAACAGGAACATCATTTTGAGGGGGAGCATCAAGATGAAGATCATGTTGAGGGGGAGCATGATGAAACAGAGACAATTAATCTTGATGAAAATGATGAGTTTCATGAACTAAATGATAATTTTTCTGTTGCAGGATCTGAAAATGAAGATATGTATGAAGATGCACCATTAGAATTTGATCCTAATTTTCCACCACTTGAGAAATGGACAAGAAATCATCCAAAAGAACAGGTAATTGGTAATCCACAAGATGGGGTGTTGACAAGAGCTCAAATTCGTGCGAAAAATGAGGTACTGAATGCGAACCAAGAACTATGTATGTTTAATGTCTTTATTTCGAAAATAGAGCCAAAGACGGTAAAGGATGTTATGGAACACTCAGATTGGGTTGTTGCTATGCAATCTGAACTGGCTGAATTTGAATGAAACAAGGTTTGGAGATTAATTCCTAAACCTTCTGATGTTTCAATTGTCGGATTAAAATGGATTTTTAAAAACAAAACCGACAAAGATGGCAATATTATTCGAAATAAAGCTAGACTGGTGGTTAAAGGTTATTCGCAACAAGAAGGGATAGACTATGAAGAAACATTTGCACCTGTTGCAAGACTTGAAGCAGTTCGCATATTTTTAGCTTGTGCAGCTCACAAAGACTTTGATGTTTATCAAATGGATGTTAAATGTGCATTCTTAAATGGAGAACTAGAAGAAACAATGTATGTTGAACAATCACCAGGATTTATAAACCATGAACATCCTAATCATGTTTACATCCTAGATAAGGCTGTATATGGATTAAAACAAGCACCAAGATCCTGGTACGCAACACTTACAAATTTCTTGAAACAATCTAAATTTAAACAAGGATCAGTTGACCCCACATTATTTCGCAAGAAAATTAGGTGTCATCTAATGCTTGTTCAAATTTATGTTGATGATATTATCTTTGGCTCAACTGATCCAGCATTGTCAATTGAATTTGAAAATCTAATGAAAAGTCAGTTTGAAATGAGCATGATGGGAAAAATTAATAATTTTCTTGGCTTAAATATAAGACAGAACAGGGATGGAATCTTAATCAATCAAGAAAAATATACAAAGAACTTGCTTGAAAAGTTTGGAATGACTAATAGCACGAAACTAAGAGTACCAATGGCAGTAGGAACAAGACTAACTTCTTCGTTAGATGCTCGTGCTGTTGACTTAACACTTTATCGAAGCATGATAGGGTCTTTATTGTAATTAACTGCAAGTAGACCTGATATTATGTTTTCGGTTTGCAATTGTGCTAGATATCAAGCTAATCCCAGAGAACCTCATTTGACTACAGTGAAAAATATTTTTCGCTATCTTAAGGGAACAGTTTCTTTAGGACTTTGGTATCCTACGAAAACGGGGTTTTTCATTCAAGCTTTTTCAGATTCTGATCTAGGAGGATGTACTTTGGATAGGAAAAGTACGAGTGGTGGATGTCAACTATTGGATGGGAAGTTGGTGAGTTGGCAATCAAAGAAACAAACTTGTGTGGCTATATCAACCGCTAAGGCAGAATACATTGCTGCTGCTGCTTGCACTTCGCAAATTATTTGGATTCAGAGTCAACTTCGTGACTATGCAATAAACATGAAAAAGATTCCTTTGTATTGTGATTCGCAAAGTGCAATTCGTATTTGTCATAATCCAGTACAACATTCAAAGACAAAACACATTGCTCTTTGATATCATTTTATCAAAGATCATGTGGAAGATGGGAATATTGAAATTCATTTTGTTAAAACAACTGAACAACTTGCTGATATTTTTACAAAACCTCTTGATGAAAAATCATTTGTTAGAATTTTAGCAGGTTTGGGGATTATTAATGCGAATTCAATTTCAAAAACTCATGCCTAAAAGTCTTGTTCAGCAATTATGAGTCAAATTTGTTCAGATGTTACTGTTCATTCAGAGGCTTCGCATGGCTTCGCATCCACATCTTTTCGCATCTGAGATCATAACAACTAAGGTAAGGTTTACGACTAATTTTGTTATGTTTTTTAATTTTGAAAAATTAAAAATCCAAAAAGATTTTATTTTGTTATTTTTTTAATTTTGAAAAATTAAAAATCCAAAAAGATTTTATTTTGTTATGTTCTTATTTTTGAAAAATTCAAAAATCACAAAAATATTTTTGTTTTCTTTGTTTTTTAAAATTTGTGTGCTGAGAATTTAATACAGGGCTAAAATGCGAAGATGTCATACTTATGTATTTCTACCGGAAGGTATTAAATTTCTTTTAAAAACTAGTTAGGATGTCCCTAGAAGCATGCTGCTGTATGTAGACCAAAAGCCTCAACAAAGACTCTATGTGTGAAAAGAAAGCCTTAATGAAATTATCACATGAAAATTTCTTCCCAACAAGGCTTATATTCGCATAAGTCAAAAAGAGCTACCTTACTCTTCTCAAATGAGTTAAGAGTTTTCTGTTTTGTCCATTATAACAGAGGTATACTTTGATTCTTATCCAATCTTTTTATACCAAACAATTCTTACACTCCAAATTTTTGAAGAGATTTGTCCTTGAGGTCTTTTATCAAACCAATCAAAACCTAGACAAATCACAAGTCTGTGTTTATGATCTAACATCATGAGTCCGTGATGGAAGTGAAACCCAAAAATC